>NC_135536.1:135159485-135460394 GCF_045843805.1 Urocitellus parryii | reverse complement strand
GGCTCTGCACATTTAAGGGCAGCACTAGGGGAGGAGGGCCCCTTCCTTGCCTTTGCATGTGCTATTCTATCTTCCAAGATACTCTTCCCCTTTTTTTTCCCCATTCATTTATTTGTCCTTTGGTGATCAAGTAACAACGATATTAAAAATAGTGAAGGTTACCTTGTGTTCGGCACCTTGCTGAGTCCTTTATACAGCTCACTGATGTTCTCTCTACAAGGCTGCAAAGAAGATATTCTATTCTCTGTTTTTTCAGATGAGGAGTGTGAGTCTTGGAGAGATTAAATTACTGACTCAAGGGCAGTTAGGTTAGAATCAGCAGAGAAAGGATTTGTCTATCCAAAGCTCATGCTCTTAACCACAATAATAGATGCAGCTCAAAGGTTAGTTCTTTTAGGGAGCCACCTACCTCACCAGAAAGAATATACCTCCCCACAATCCCAGGACTCAAATATTCAAACTTCTTTTAGAGTATGTATCATACTGGATTGCAAATAGTGGAAATATTTCAAAGAATTTCGTCTCTGCTGGAGATAGGGACTATATATCTGATACATTTTTGCAGTCTTATCACCAAATGACCTAGCACATAGCAGTTACTCAATAAATGTTTTCAGAAAGGAGAAATAACTGATTTTATGTATAAATATGAGGTTTAACAACTCTCAGGCCCTTTGAACAAAAAGACCTAAATCCCTTGTTTTCAACTGATGAGGATGAGGACAGCACTTTCTAACTCAGTTAGAAAGTGGTCCTAACATGTCAATCAGAGTCCCAAGTTAGGAAGAGTCCAGGATAACTAACTTCAGGGTGACATCCACACCCAACCCAATATTTATGCTTTCATCCCCAAAGTGGGTGAGGTGGGCTGGGTTGACTCTGAACTCCTAGGGTGGGGATTGAGTGAGAACTGCAATAAGATCTCAAAATTCCCATCTCACAGGCCCTGCTTCTCGGGCCCCACATTTTCCTCGGGGGAATTCAGCAAGGGCCAAGATAGCGTGGAACAGAAGAGAAACCATCACTTAGTACAAAGGTGACTCTCTCTGCATGGTGCTGCAGAGGCCTTCTTTGACCAGGAGAGGAAGGAAAACATCAGACTCTGGAGCCCTGTCCTGGAAAGCAGGCATGAGAAGCATCAGCCGGAGGATCCTGGGTCAGGTGCACAGCAAGGAAACCTCCACCTCTTGGTGGAAAGCCTGGGAAACAAGGCAGAGGATCTTGTGCCTGTCGTCTCTGGGCTGAAAGAGGTGGATGTAGACGGGTGTTCTCCACTTGGACAATTCCTGGCTCAGATGAGCCTCTGTAATGACTTTGGGGACATTCATTTAGTATTCTGTTACGCCACTGAGGGAGACATAGAAGGCCTTGGGCAGCCAGGGCAAGAGGGTGAGTGAGGAGATCAGGGGCGGAGCCAGAACAGCAGGGCAGGGAGAGGGTCTTCTGATGAGGTGAACTTCTTGGTCGATGAAAGTGTTCATGGACACAAGTTGGGGCGCCCTGCCGCAGTCTGGCTGGGCACAAATCACGAGCCACTGAAGCAGGAACAAACTTTATTTCTGAAATCCACCTGCACACTCCACACATGCTCCCGGGAACTCTCCCTAACGCCACCCACGCGGCTCTTCCAGCAACCACCAACCAGAAATCCCTCCTCCGGCACTTCCCCAACCAATTGGAACTCTCCAGGAATCCCCTTCAAAATAGCGGGCCAAGGCGGACAGTAAAGGTCTAATATACAGTTGAATCAACCCAGCATCATCTTAATGGCTCGCTTCTCAACCAATACTATTGGCAAAATGCCAGGGGCCATTCCGACTCGGCTGTGGCTCTCAGCAGGACCCAATCAGACAGACACTTTTGTACTCATGTTCTTAAGCAAGGGATCCAATAGAAAAACTAAAATAGTTGCATGCACAGAGGGGGCACCAATCAACAATAGTGAAGAAAGCAGCGTGACAGGGCAGGAGATAAGGAAAGATGAAATTCCAGGATCATAAAAAGAACAAGTCAAAACTCTCCCACCAGATTCCCAGCTCTGGGGCCCCTTCTCTTCAGAAAACTTTATCCCTGTTGCTTTTTCAATAACCTACTTCTTGCTTGCCATCTCTGTGTCCTGTTCTTCAATTCTTTGCTGAAGGGAACCAAGGAACCCAGCACCCCTCCACAGTAACACCATGATGTTTTGTGTCTCATATTTTCTCAAAATACAACTCAATGTAAATAAACAAGGGAAAAAAAAGGAGACTGTGGTATGTGGAGATGCTATTGAGGAGTTAGGGAATTGTTAATAAATGGGTCCAAGAATTGGAAGATAAGTGTTCACTCAGTTAGAACCAGAATCTCTGTTAGTGTGAAAGAGGGCTCCTGAGTACATTGGATATTTTATCTGAAAGACCTTATTACTGACCAAAATGGTGACATGACACCAGACTTCTGGGAGTGAGTGGATTGTAATGGTCTGTCTGCCAGACAAAAGGTTCTGTCTCCTCTGTGCTAGCAACCCCAGATGCCCTTGACAGAGCTATCATCCTATCGTCTACATCGTCAGACCAAAACTAACTTGTTCATAGCTGCTTCCTGTGAGGGCGGATAAGGCCACACAAAGTCAAAAAAGGTGAGAGCCTAGGAGGCAATTGGAAGTAATCTAGTCTTGCTCTCCTATTTCATGAGGCCCAGAGAAAATGTCAGCACCTGTAACTGTGCTATAACTCAGTAAGCATGGTCTTAGAGTACCAGAGAGGGGGGCTCCTCACAAAGAAATTAATGACCACAGCAAACTAAATCAGGCAAATTTGGCTTCAGTGAGCTTTTCCAGAATTGTGTTATAAAACAGAGAACTACACTATTTTAACTTCATCATCCACACAAGGGTTGTGCTTATATATTTTTATGCACAGGTGGGAGGTTTGTAGGTACACAATATTTTGACACTTTGGGTGCCTGAAGGTCTCACTTGGGCTGTGAAGAGTGTTATCATGTTCCTACAGAATCAGGCTCAGGCTGGAAAGCCCAGAATGAAGGCAGGTAATTTCTGAAAGGAGGTAACTCTTCAGAGAGGAGAAGTTTTTCAAGATTTTTACCTGATGAGGATAAATATGTCTCAGTAAAAGACAGACTCTGAATTCCAACACTTTTTTTTTTCACTTAATACCTGAGAATTCTTAAGGAAGCTATTTTACCTCTCTGATTTGGGGTTCAATATCTATCTACCTACCTACCACCAAAAAAGGCACCTATGAATTTGTTGTGAAATGAGACAAACTAAATTTAAAAAAAAATCATCTGCAAAATGTCAAATGGCATAAACATACTAAACCATATGAAGAAAAAGAAGCAAGAAGAATGACGAAAAGAACACTTAAGGAGAAACCAGCTTTTACCCGAGAGTGTGTGACATGGTCGATTTATTTCCCCTCTGGTAACTAGAGGAAGATGAATTGCAGAAGTCTGATGGAATATGTTTACTACAGTCAATGATGGACTTAATTATAGAGACTTGATTATATTTGTGTAAAATAAGTACAATATCATATAACTACACTGTAATTATCCTATTGGGCAATGTCAATGCCAGCCCAAAGGCTGCCATTGCCTTTGATGTTTAGAGCAGTCAGATTTCACACTTCCAAAAATGTTTCAGGAAAAACAATGATGCTGAGATTCACACTAAAATGTAATTTACTGACTTGGATGGCCTGAATTTTTGCACAGGGTTCCAAAGGGAAAGATATATGTATGTATGTATGTATGTATGATTGGGTGGATGGATGGATGAATGAATTAGATATAGATAGATAGATAGATAGATAGATAGATAGATAGATAGATTTGCAAATAGACTGTGTTGTCTAGTACCTTTTTGATCATATTTTCTTGAGTTCTTTTCATAGCAAATGGAGTTCATATTTTTAAAAATGAAAGATCCTTTTTTTGCATCATCTTTTTTTTATCATCCTCACACACCTGAGAAGTAGTAGGTATTATCTTTATTACATAAAAACCAAAAGTGAAACCCAGGGAAGATAAAATAATTTACATAATGTCCTATAAGCTGTTGCAAAGTTGAGATTTGCATATAGATCTGTAGGATCTCAAAGTTAAAAATGTTTCACTATATAGTACTTTTTCATAGCTGCCTAGAAATGGAGGAAGAGGCAAACTTTGCAAATTTAGTTAGCATTCTCCAAATTCCCACACTACTTGGCATGAAAATTAAATATTGGAAAAAGAAAAGGAAAAACAATTAAAAAATAGGGTGACTATATGTTCTGGTTGTCTGGACAGCCTCCATTTGCACTCATCATTCTGGTAAAATTGTTAATAATACTCATGTTCAGACTCAAAATATCCTGGTTTTCACCTTATGCAGAAACCAATATTTAAAAGCTAGATAGTTTGCAGTCCAACTAGAGCTCATAGTCCAGATATTCCTAAAGAATATTTGTGTGTTTGTGTCTGTGTGTGCATTTATATACATATTTTTAAATTGAGTCTCCTAAATTACTGAAATGATAGAATTTAAGCTTCGAGAGTTAACTTCTGCCAAAAAAGGTGGCTTCCTAAGTACTTATCAGTTCACATGTCCTCCCCAAGCTCACTGTATTCTCCCTTCTCAGCTCACAAGTTTTCATATATGGTGACGAGGGAAGGAACATGGTTCCAGGACAAAGGAGGCAATGAGCTAGATGTTTCATTTTAGTTTCAAATTTTGCTACTCTGGAGGCTGGGGCAGGAGGATCACAAGTTTGAGGCTGGTCTTGCCAACTTTAGTGAGATCCTGTCTCCAAATAAGACAAAAAAGACTGGGGATGTAACTCGGTTTTAGAACACCATTGCGTTCAATCTGCAGTATTGGGGGAGTTTGCCTGTAGTTATATTTCACTCTCAGATGTAGGTGAAAGCTGATATGGTGAATAACTGTGTATATGAAGGCCTTTCCCTGTGTATCCTGACCACTACCAGGACTGTCCATTTGCCTGCCTCCATCCTCATCCTTCTCCAGGCTATCAGAGTTCATTTTGTACCAATGCTTCACCTGCCCTTTTCAATTTTTCTGTTCAATAGCCTTTTACACTTCCTCATTGCTTATAGTTAAAATTGCAATTTCCCAGCATGAGCTATACAATATTCATGATATAATAGGAAGATGCACATAAGGAGTGCAGAGTTATAGACATGGTGTGGGTACTATGTATGTGAGTTTGACTAAGATTTTTAACTCCTCAAGGTCTCAATTTCCCCATGTCTAAATACAAAGTTGAAATCAATGGATTCAGTACCTTGGCTTTTCTGATCTAAGTAAAATTCATTTGCACTGTTCTACAGAATATTTTTAAAAATTTCTACTTTCTGCTTTTTTTCAGGCCATTTCTCCTCAGCAAGAATGCCCTCTTCCCTTATTGCTTTCTTATTGACCATAAATACCTTGATCTTCTTTATCTGCAACACTACCCTCATCTCTCTGCAGGAACCAGCAATGTTCAACTTCACTTGACAAAAACTCTTGTATATATGTGTTGACACTAATTAATGCTGTGTATCTTCCACCCCTGAGTTAAACTGAGGACAGCTAATCTAATAACTAGTTCCATTTTTTTCATTGCTAACTAGATATTTCTTGGTTCATCCTTTCCCTGGGGTCTTCTAATGAGTGTATCTCCAGTTTTATACCTCCCATTAGTGCCACTTATAAATCCAATAGCCCACTATGCATCCCTACTTACGCATCTAAGAGACATCTCAAGCCTTTATGCTTCTCCCAGCAATTCCAAAACTTGTTTCTCTTGAGATTGAAGAAATATCATTTTCTATCTGATGAATCAGGTCCCCAAATTCCTCTTTTCTTCACCCTTAGAATCAAATCCAAAAGTAAATTGTTTGGGTCAGAAGAAATTATTCTTCAAAAACATATGGTAAAGATGGTCTCAATCTCATCTAGTATCTCTTGATTACATGACCCCGTTTTATTTCCTTCATGAGCTTATCAATATCTGGATTTTTTTGTTGTTGTTGTTTTTCTTTGTTTTCTCTTTGCTCTGATATAAGGTCTATGAAGTCACGTACCTTGTCAATCATGTTCATTTTAGTATTTCCAGTGTTTAATAGATCACTTGGTACCTGACAGACATTCAAATATTTGTTGAATAAATGAAAGAATGAGTGAATGGATAACCCCAGGCGAAATCTGTTTGAACTTTAGCAAAACTATCAGATCACATATTGACCATGGAACCTTCCCTGACCATGGAGCCCAGAATACATTTTCATAGTACCTAAAATTCCCTGTGCAGTTTCTTTCTGCACCCTTTATAAGGTGTTGTGGTTTTGTTGTTGTTGTTGTTGTTTGTTTGTTTGTTTTAGCTATTGTCTGGGAGTTGTCAATTATTTATTGGTCCTTTCTGCTAATTGGGAATGCTAGAGGAGACTGGAGGAGGTGAAAAGGACTTTTTTTTAATTTGCTTTCTACTTCTAACAACTCCAGCAATGGCCCTTCACCATTGAAGAAGCAATTGGTTCCATTTTCAGTGCCCTCCACCCATAAACACCACATTACACATGCACACATACTGGCCTACACACTCCCGTACTGAGCTTCCTCTTATTCTTCAGAGTTCTGAGTCTCAGATCTTTGCAATTCCTGTTTTGAATTCTGAATCACCTGCTCTAGCCAGGCTACCTTCCCCTCTTGAAACTCTATGCCTGCTGCCCAAGAGCCCTCCTCCAGATTCCAGATTCCAATTGTCCCCTCCTCCTGGTGGGATTTGCTTAATGAAGTCAGTATCTGTCTGTTGCCTCAGGAACCACGTTTGTCTTCTGTCATTCATTCCCTCCCTTCTCAGTCCACATTATATTCTGAATGTCAAATTAACTAGAGTAGTTTTTATTTTTCTAAGTGGACCCCAGCTGGTAGAGGAATGCACCATTCATTGCCATGTGTATTCTATCCTAGGGCATCTTTCATTGGCTCAGAAATGCTAGAAGCTTGTTTGGGGTCGATATTACCCCTCACATAGCCCTGTGCCTACTTGCCGTGATGCCTGCACATGGCAAATGGTCAGTGCATGTTCGATAATTGACCATTTGTAGTTTCAGAGGTAAATTAGTTCATCTTCCTGTTTTTAGAAGCAACATTGTTAAGCCTTTCTGGAAAGAAGCTATCTTCATCTTTGAGCCCTCCAGGATAGGAAATTCTTCCAGTGTTTATTTTAATTGTAAAACGTCTGCTTGTTAACTCGTGCCAGAATCGTTTGCTGTCAAGAAGTGCTTTCCACACAGACCTGATGGCAGGGACTTGCACAAAGGGGAAATGCTTGGATCTGAGAAAGTTGGTGATTTTGAAAATATATGATAGAACTTGTTCTTTGGATAAGTTCCTGCTGTTTTCCAAATAACTCAATTATTTGACTGACTTTGCTTAGTTCTTTCTTTTCCCTGTAGGGTAGTGTACACTTTCTTCTTTGTGCATGGAGGAAAAGCCCATTTGTTCAATTCACGTGAAAACTTTCTCACAAATACAGTTTGCTGAAATGAGTTCTCCCCACCAAAACTAATTATGTACTAAAGTTTAAAAATATGTATATATATATAATGTTTCGGGACTGAGTGAGTGACATGTGTTTCTTATCCATGATCGTAGAGTCCTGCAGGCCTGGTGTTACCACAGCATTCTGTACCCACCCTAATGAGAACTGGAAGTACCTTTGGAGCATCACCAGGTAGAGGTTGGGATTCAGTATGAGGCTTTTTATATGGTATCCAAAATGCTATGGGCGAGTCCTCTGCACTGTATATCTCCTGCTTCTTTCCAATCTGCCTATGGTCCAGCAAAATAATATCTTCATTGTTGTCCTCTCTTAGCATTTGTTTCTTTGCATGACCCATGTTAGTCATTTTCCTATCACTGTAACCAAAATACCTGACAAAAACAACTTAGAGGAGGAAAAGTTTAACTTTGGCTCATGATTTCAGAGGTTTGGGCCATGGTTGACCGACTCCATTGCTCTGGGCCTGAGGTGAGGCAGAACATCACGGCAGAAGAACGTGGTGGAGGAGAGCTGCTCAGCTCAAGGCAGCCGGGAAGCAGAGCAAGAGAGAGACACCAAGGACGAATACAGCCCAAGACTACACCCCCCAGGAACCTGCTTCCTCCAGCCACACCCTGCCTGCCTACATTTGCCACCAGGACTTATTCAAGTTATTGATCCATCAAATGAATTAATCTACTGATCAGGTTATAGCTCTCATAACATAAGAATTTCTCCTGAGAACATTCATGCCTTGCCTAACACATGCGCTTTGGGGGACATTAAAGATCCAAATCATAATGACCCAGTAAGACCTGTGCTGAATGACAGCCTGCTTGAATTCCTCCTAGTTATTACAATCTCATACACCAAGTCTGGAGAGCATCCCCCTTTTTGCCCCTGGCCATTCTTTCCCTGCCACCACCCCCAGATTGACACTGGTATTGCTGTCACTCTGAATGCCAATGTGAAGGCTACTGGTTAATTCCTTCTGTGTGCTGAGCTTCTGATGTCCTGGTTCTTGCCTTGCCTGCCTGTTTTTCTAAGGTCTGTGTGTCTAGTTGCCAAGCTCATGTCAGGAGAGAGACTTGGGAATGCTCATGGGGGATTTTTCTAGTGACCAAGAGCAGATCACCTGGCCTGACTGGTAGAAATGCACTGGATGCTTGTTTCTTAGAATTTAGGTTCTCGCTTTTTTATTTAGCAATGATAAGATTTTATTTTCAACCAAAGGGATACTCCATTCTGGCTTCCAAAATAATGCCATCAATTTCCATAGGTGATATATGAAATTGATATTCATATTTATCAATATTCCATCATAAAAAGAATACATCACAATTCTTCTTTCTCAGGTTGTAGCATCAAATTGAGATTTGAGATTTATGGATATTCTTTAATAGAGTAATAATAATAACAATAATAATTTATTGAATCATTATATATCAAACACTATTTTTAGTGCTCTTTGCTATCTTAACTCACATATTTCTCACAAAACCCCATGGAACAGGTTTTATTATTCTCTCCATTTTATAAAGAAGGAAAGTGAGACACAATGCTTGATCACCCTTCCAAAGTTTGCTGGTAGATGAACTGTGTACAGAAGTCTACACCTCAAACTCTTGAGGGCTATTTTATGCCACTTCTTGAGGGGAACATAGTTCCTCTCCAGTTCCTCTAACATGACTTCTCAGCAGGTCACCCGTAACAGAGTACTAGACCTCAGCCTGGTACGTTCCAACATAGTTAAGTACAAGGCTCTAGAATTTTACAAACCTGGATCCATTACTTTTTTAATGCAAGCTGTGTGACCACCTAAATTACTTGCTTTCTGAATCTTAATTTTTCAGTGGTTGCTTTTTCTTTTTCTTTCTGACACACTCTCACTCCATTTAGGTGTGCAACAATTCAATTCTGGCACCAACTACTTGAGATTTCATGTAGACCTCAGAAGTGAAGGTCTCAGTCTTACAGCATTGCCCTTATGTAGGATGCCAGTTGCAAGTCCAGGCACCCACCTGTATTTCTGACCAACTGGCTATTAATTGGAGATTTCCCCTTGTTATAGTTTGGATATGAGGCATCCCCCATAAGCTCTTGTATTAATGCAGGAATGTTTGAAGGTAAAATTATTGTATTGCAAGAGCTGTAAACTAATCAGTCCATTCTAGTTGGAATGGACAGAAGGGGTGGTAACTGTAGGTAGGTGAGGCATGACTGGAAGAGGTGGGTCACTAGGGGGCTCTTAAGGGTTCTTCTTCCTTACAGCCCCTTCCCCTTCTCTCTGCCTCCTGGCCACCATGAATGGAGCAAGGCACTTCCATTGCACTTTACAGCCATGATGTTCTGATTCACCTTTGGCCCAGAGCAACATAGTCAGCCCACTATGGATTGAACCTCTGAAACCAGGAACCCAAGTAAACTTCCCCCCTCTAAGTTGTTCTTGTTGAGTATTTTGGCCACAGCAAGGAAAAGCTAACATACCCCTTCCCCTTCCTCAGGTTCCATAGTTCATTAGAACTAATTACACAACTCAGAAAACTCTTTATTTCATGTTTGCTACCTTATCATAAAAGATATAACTCAGAAAGAGCCAAATGGAAGAGATACTACATAAGACCAAGGTGGTGGGGTGTGGGAGAGCTTTTAAGCCCTCGTTAGCATACCATCTCCCCCAGCAGCAGAGGCTCCAGGAGAGGAATGGAAGTTCTAATCTTCTAATCAAGGTTAGGTTTTTCTGGCAACCAACCTTCATCCTGACACTATTTGGAGACCCCCAGCTTTAGTTCATCTCTTTAGCATACAAAAGTCACTCTAACACTCAGGAAATTCTGAAGCTTTGAGGAGCTTGGATCAGGAATGATCAAACAAACAAAAAGACCAGATTTGCATTTTATTATACAACAACTACAAAAAAGATCTATCTCGAATTTGAATTACATAGACCATGTGATAAGATCGACACAAGTGGGCTGGGGATGTGGCTCAAGCGGTAGCGCTCGCCTGGCATGCGTGCGGCCTGGGTAAGCACCAACGCACCACATACCAACAAAGATGTTGTGTCCGCCAAGAACTAAAAAAAAAATGTTAAAAAAAAATTCTCTCTCTCTCTTAAAAAAAAAAAAAAAAGATCGACACAAGTGCTACATTGAAAGTATTAAAACCAACACTATTACTATTTTTCCTCAAGTTACTACAGGGATGCCCCATTTCCTTGGTTTATGACTCTAAGTCACATGAGACACAGGATAAGTATTAATGCAACTTCCTTGAGAATCTTGGTACATTTAACATGATGTGGTCAAATGGATTATCATTCTCTGTCATAGATGAGATGTCTCTAAGTATGATAAAGCAAGGAAACCAATTATGAGCTTTTACTAAGCACCTGATAGGTGCAGCCTATTGTAGCAGTTGCTGGAAACCTCAAGAGGTTCAAAATCCGTGGTGTCTTCTTGAGTCCTGTTTCCCCATACCCCATAGAGCTAGTCAGTCTCTGATTTGCACCAGCATTCCCCAGCTTACCCCCAATGTTCACTCAGGGAACTGTCTCTGCAATGCCACCCACACCCCACTGAGTATTGTCATGCCCACCTCTACACCTAAGCTCCAGTTCCAATGCTACGTCCTCCCAGATGTCCACTTCTCAAGGACAGTGCCCACAGCAGAATCAGTCCATGTTTTCTTCATGACAATGTAGCACCTTGGTCCCCTCTGGCTTCAATCATTTAAGGACTTGTGTATAAATTATATAGGACTTCTGAATTGAGAGTTCCAGAATGATAGGTGTATCATATTGTTATCTTCCCCTAATCTTGCACTATCTAGGTATATGAGATGAATCTATACCTTCCCTAAACTTGTTTATTTTGAGAACAGGATGTCTGCAGTTAAGATGTCCTTCCTCACATGGGCTAGTAGAAACCAGTTGGATCTCAGGTGGCTACTAAAAGTTGTCCCCAATCTCTTACTTCAGTATAATCCATCTGCTTGACAAAGGACACTCCCCAGTGCCATGACAGTTGACAATTGCCATGGCAACTACTGGAAAGAACCATCAAAGGAGCAAAAAGAGGAGTTGTCTGAATTCTCAGAAACATCTCCACCCATTCTTAGGAAGTCTTCTACTTTATTAGCCAATCCCTCCCCCTCAGAGTCTTCTACTCTATTATCCAATCCCTCCCCCTCATTTCTTCTACCCAGCATCTATGACCTCCCTACCCAAAGGGGCTGGAAGTTGATCTGAGAGTTTATCTCCCACTTCTCCTTCTCTGAGCCAAGAATAAAATTGTACTTTTCTATTCAATTGGTGTTTGATCTCATTGGTTCCAAAATTCTAAGTGGGAAAAAGAACCAAGCCTTTGGAGTCAAAAATTGGTAACAGTATCATCCATCTCCCACCAAAACACAGTGTTCTGTGCAGAATGGGCCTGGAATGGATGTTCATGGAATCAGGTAGATGCAAATCTGATCAGGCATGACCATCAGTGATCCACAGTTGTGAATTTCTGTAGACTCTGTCTGCCTGATCTGATCAGTGTTCAAGAGGACAGGTCCTACCCAGGTACTTCACTCTTTAGACCTCCCTCAAATGAGCTCCTTTATAAACTTGGCTGGTGAATCCCACTACCATTGTAACAAGAAGCATGGCATCCAGTGGATTCTTTGTCTCATGAATTCTACAAATGAGATTCACGGACAGCGGCACTTGAAAGCACTGTGTAAGAATGTATTAAAGCAAAGCAAAGCTAAACTCCTATGTCTGGGAGGGGACATGAGAGGGTTGCCAGTGAGCACCTATTGTCTAGGGTTAAAGATTGAAGAAAGTCAGTCCCCAAACCAATCCTAGTTGGGCGCTCAGTGTCCACAAGGCATTCATGCAGCCTTTAGTCCAATCAGCATATGATTCGGGCATATTTTCTTCTTTGGAGAGGCCATAGACTCCAGATCACTGGATTCCAATCATGGAATCCAGGCCATGTATGTCCTGATTTAAAAAATAACCTTTTTGCAAGTTTCTCAGTGAAAACCATGCAGCTGCTATTTGTGTTCTGCTTCCCAGGAAATTGCTCAGAGGCCCATTTTCCTGTCTGCCTAGCCTTATCTCTTTCTCCTGACCTCCCCAAAACAGGAGCAGCCATTTGAAATACTCTTTAGGTTCCAAATTAAAATTACAATCAGAATTTTCCTTCAAAGAAGAAAAAATAATATTGAATAGTCTTCAAGGAGAAGCAATTAAAGCATCCTAACTCTATTCCTCTAGTACACTTAAGATAGGAATTTAAGGATATAAAAAAGGGAGAGATACACAGAATCTCAAAGGATACAACCAAGAACCACTAAAAGACAGAAAATGCCCATGAACCATTACAACTTGAACAACCCAATACACACTGCCCCTTTGACCTGAGTGCTTGCCCCACGTCATCACCCACAAAAAAATAGCAGGGGAGCAATATGTGCAAGCATGATATTGCTTAACGCTGACTTGATTCCACCTCTAGGCCAGCCCTCAGTAAGTGTCCCTCTATAAATATCAGCGCCCCAAACTGAGAAATCGCTGCTTCTCACTCTCAAGGCAGTCCACATTGTCCCTCAAGTGTGCCTCTACCTCCCTCAGTAAACCTCTGTTTCTGTCTCTGAATGGTACCTACATGCTGAAATTCTTTTCCATCACACATGCTAGGAACCTGCTAGTCCTGAGTCCAGTTGCCCCTTCTCTCTGGGAACTTCTCAGATCCATCTTTGGAGTTGCCTCTTTCCCAATGGCTCTCTGACTATTCCTATATTCTGGACTCAATATTCCCTTTTCAACATAACATCTTTTTTCTTATTTGCACTGTTTCCCTATCAATCTTTACCTCTCTTTTTTCTTCTCTGTTTTTTTTTTGCCTCCATCTTCCCATCCTTCTCTTCTAGCCTCAGTCTCTATTCCGTTCTCTCCCCTTCCACAATACTCAATGAAAAATATCAAAATCTTCATCTTTGACCCATTCTTTTTCTAGAAACCATTAATTCTCTTGAGATAGTCTTTCTTCAGTTATGCTAATATAATTGATTGGGATCCAGATTTCTTTTTCATCAATCACATTCCAGCTGAGCTTTTGTCATGTTATACTTGAGCCTCCTTGATTGGACTTGGGTGGTTCCCAAATCTCCATAGCCACACAGACAGGCAGAACGTCTTAAGAGAGCCTAATTCCACAGATGGTTAATCTCATTTTTTCTGTGTTGATTTTTTCCTAGTTTCTCTCACAGAGGATAATTTATTTCTAAGATTCTGGAGCACTTTATTATAACCTCTCATTTACCAACTATAATAATAATACTCATCATTTATTGGGTGCTTATTATGTATCAGCCACTGTGTTAAGTGCTTTGTATGAGTTCATTGATTTAATTTTCACAATAACCCTGTGAGATGTGGGATTTGATTTGTGTTTTATTTTTATTTTTGAAAGTGGTTTGCCTTGCTCTGCAGATGAGAAAACAGGTTCAGCTAGATTAAAGATATTGCCAAAAGCCCTGGTATGAATCTGACCCTGAACATCTCCCCTGTGCCATTGCCCCGTGGGGTATATAAGGTTGAATAACACCTGCCTTAAAGTCCACTTCCACATTCAAGGTAGTGAGCTCCATCTTCCTATTCCCACCAAAAATTCCACTCTCTTCCCTCTGTTTCCTCTTCCAGACCTCTGAGGTCAGACAGGCACCATCCCATCCTGCTTGAATTTTATCAAGCATTTGTGCATAGAGACATGTTTGTGGTGTAAACTAGTTTAAATTCCGAGGGGGTGCTTCAGACAATATATCCAAAAGAAGTAAGGAGAATTTTGAGATGATGTAAGTTGGGACATTGGATGTCATTGTCATGTAGAAGATGGAATTCCATATGGATTCTGAAGACAAAGGAAGAAGAGTGTGAAGAGTTTCTGGAATGGGAAATGTGCTGAGCCAAGTTTCAGAGATAGAAATACACCTATCACTTTTAAGGGTACTCTAAAAGTTGCTCTTTCATAGAGTAATAAGGGGAAGATGTTACTTGAAGAAGAGTGACATGAGACTTGGAGTTGCACAGAACGTCAAGACAAGAACACTGGCGTGCAGTGTCTGTATATAGAAGTAATTTCCCATCAATAGGATTTTCACATATAAAGAGTTGATAGGTTAAAATACATTACTTTGGCTATCTAGGAATTTCAAACATGGTTTATGGTTCCTATAATGTCATCCACAGGCTATTTCCTCTAAGGCTGAGAGAAAAACAATGGGTTTCCTAAAAGTTTTCTAAGTTGTACAGTTTAAAGGTATATTATTTTATTTAAAAATAAAAGACATTCAAATTTCTAAGCTTGAGGCAGAATTTACCAGCACTCATTGTCATTACCATGCAGGGTCTAATCGATCGTTTATTATTGTGTCAACCATGATACATTAGTAATAAATACCTGTAGGATCAACAAATTAATTTCTCTCTAAATTATCCCATAAGCTACATGGCAGTGAAGGCTATATCTCAAATTTTAATATTAACATACAACCCCATGCTACCACCAAAGTGACTGTTCTAGCATGTAACAAATTAATTCTCTACACAATACAATCTTCCAGAGAAAGAGTGAGAGACAGAGCAAGAGTGGAGAGAGAGAAAAAGAGAGAGAAGAGAGAAAGATTTATTATGAAGAATTTGCTCACAAAATTATGAAGTCTGAGACATTCCATCATCTGTCATCTGCAAACTATAGACTGTAGATTTAAGTAAGCCAGTTGTGTAATTCAGTCTGATTCCAAAGACCTAAGAGCCAGGGGAATCAATGGTGAAATCCCAGCTTGAAAGCAAGATGAGAAGACATGTCCCTGCTCAAAGAGATAAGTAGGAAAAAAGTAATTTTTTCCTTCCTCTTCCCTTTGGTCTAATGAGACCCTCAACTAAATGAAGGTTGAAGCCTACTTGGATGAAGCCTACTCACACTGGGAATGGGCTTTCTAACTTACTGAGTTCAAATACTAATCTCACACAGAAATCCTTTCACAAACTTGAAATTCAAAACCCAGTTCTCACTTTTGCAATCTACCCATCTCTATTTGCATATGTCACTGCTTTTGCCCTTACTCCAAAATATATCAGTGTTGGGCTGGGAATGTAGGTTATCGTCTTGATTTTATTGTATGTTAGAATAGTAAAGGATCTGAAAAGTTCTGCAATACGGATTTCAGCTTTAGAGGAATAGCCTATGGATGACATTGTAGGTGTCAGGGATTTTATCCCTGTGCTCCCCCAATCTCTCCCTCAGGTCAGAAGGGAAGGGGGGGCGGGGAGGGGTTGAACTAAGAAAGGTAAAGGTCGACTGGCCACCCGCACCCAGCCCTCCTTCACCGGAGGACAATCAGACACGCCAGGGAGACAGCCGAAGCAGGATCTCTCTCTCGTTTAATGAGAAAACACACAGCTAATATAATGTACAGGAGCCAATCAGGATAAAGGTCAGCAGGGTGGGGAGAATTTACATCTACACCCATCCTACAGGCAGTAATGGGAGACACGAGCTGTCTGTGAGGGCAGAAGGGTTCTGAGCCTATCCTAGAGGTGGTCCGATTCTCCATCACAACCCATGGCAATGCCTTCTGGCTAATCGCCAGGCGCTCTCTTAGCCACATGTGGCCCCAGGACTGGGAAGCAGGTAGCAGCCAGCAAGTTAGGTTTCCTCTTTTCTGATGCAACATGCCCCACATTACATCATGCCCTACATATAGGAACTACCATATATGAGGGCTTTAAGTTTGATCCCCAGTACTGAAAAAAAATTCTCAAAACTTCATAATGAACTTAATTATTTATTTACATTTATTTAATTTCTTATAGTTTATTACAACAGTTATTAGGCATTTATTTTATGTTTAGCACTGAATTTTACAAGATGGTACTAAGAGAACTATTATTGGAGTCCCCTTTTGATAGATGAGAAAACCGAGGCTCTGATTTTTTTTTTTTTTTTAAAAAGACCACAATCTGCAAAGTGCAAGAGCCAGGATTTGAACCAGGAATGTGTGTGTTTTAAACTTTTAAGCCACACTTTGTTGTATAAGCATGAGAGGCCTGTGGTGGGGCTGAAGTATATTTCTGCTGAATGCTGACCCCACCACTGCCTAGGGTTCCTAAAATAAATAAGGGAACCAAAAAATAAATAGGGAACCACACACATCTGGGAAAACAAGACCAGAAAATCTCTCTCCCTCAGGAAGGAGCCATTGAATTTTCTCACCTGAACATTCTCTTCTCCAAGACTGCCCACAGCAAAGTGTCTCTTATTTGGGGAATTCAGCTGCAAGCCTGGGCATGCAGGCCCAATAGGTCTTGCTGAATATTTGTCCCATTAGCTGAGATGAAGCAAACTCAGGATTTCCTTTTCTCCTTCTGGTCTCCTGGGAGCAACTCTATTCACACAATAGTATGCCTCATCTCCTCCTGCCTCAGTATTTTAAATGGGGATGTCAATATCACTGCACAAAAGCTCACAGGTCACCAGGGAATTGGCAATCCCATCTGTAATGGGCTCTTTACTCTGAGGGGACTGAATGGCTGGGATGTGATGTATAAGAGGAAAAAGAAATGAAGCCCAGAGTGAAATCATTGCTTAAAGCAGCATGTCCCAAGTGTGTTCCACAGATAATGTGCTCTGGATAGAAAAAAAAAAGGTTGTAGTTGATGTAATTTTATAAATACTACATACTACATCCCAATCTATGTCACACTCTATGTTAGAATAGTAAAGGATCTGAAAAGTTCTGCGATATGGACTTTCACCCACATTTCTAAAAACTGTTTGGGTATAGAACACCTTTTTCCTCTACTTTGATTTTCATAAGATCTATTAACAACTCATAAAATTAGCATTCCTTGAATCATGGTTTGGGGAACACTGATTTAAAGCACCTATGTTAATTGCCTATTTTTAAACTGTCAGGTAATATCTAGAATTGTACCACTGGGAAGAAGGAAAAGTTCAACTCACAAATCCTTTGTATTCATAAAGTAGTTATTACAGTAGCTGCCTCTGTCTTTCTATTTGAATACTTTCTTAAATTACCTGCAGCTACCAGATTGACAGCCCTGGAATGGCAAAGATTCAGTATGTCCCAGGCATAGCTCAGGTCACCACCTTTCTTCCTGTAGGGGAATCTCTGCATTGGCACTTCTTGAACATGTCTCTTTTTCCCACTAGTTTAGTATATGTTATTTCACCAGGACTATTGCAATCTTTGCCTAACTGCTCCACTTGCCCTCTGTGTCGAGTTGCTGTAGTTCAAATGGAATCTACCTCACTTAAACATGATTGTGAGCAAAGGTGTCAACAACGTTCCAGTTGTCACCCTTGCTGTATGTTGACTTGGTAACTGTGTTACCTCCTCCTGGTTAAAATGTGGATGCTGCCGCTGCAAGCCTCAGTAACATTAAATAAGAAGGTTGTTTTCCCCTTGATAAAGGTTGAATGGTATCTCCTCAAAATTCTTAAAAAAAAAAAAAAAAGTCCCAATCCCCGGTACAGCAAATGTGACTTTATTGGAAGATAGGGTCTTTCCAAAGATAATCAAGTTAAAATGAAATCATTGGGATGATCCCTAAACCACGATAACTGGTATTTTCAAAAAAGAAGACTTTTTATCCAGGCATGGTGGTGCATGCCTATAATCCCAATGGCTAAGAAGACTGCAGCAGGAGGATCCCAAGTTCAAAGCCAGCCTCAGCAACTTAGCAAGGTCCTACACAGCTTAGCCAGACCCTGATTTAAAATAATAAATAAATGACTAAGATGTGGCTCAGTCATTAAGCACCCCTGGATTCAATCTCTGGTATGAAGAAGAAGAAGAGGAAGAAGAAGGAAGAGGAGGAGGAAGAGGAGAAGAAGGAGAAAGAAATTTGGACAAACACAGAGGCATACAAGGAGAATGTCAAATATCATGTGAACATGAAGATAGCCATTAAAAGCTATGGAGAAAAACTGAGAATAGACCCTTACTTCACAATCCTCAAAAGAAACCAACATTACAGATACCTTGAGTTTGGACTTCTAGCCTTCAGAACTATGAAACAATTTCTGATGTTTCAGCTCCTCAGTTTGTGGTAGTTTCTTACAGCAACCCTAGCAAACAAATATACTTCCTCTTTTTACCAGTTTGGAAAATCTTATAAATACCCTAGAAGTTCTCTCCCTATTGCCCACAATTAAATTAAGAATTCATGCTAAAAGTAATTAATGAAAAGAAAAATGTAATGAGTGGTTTAAATCATTGTCCATCCCTGGAACCGGAAAAGGGATCCAGGACTCCCTTAGAATATAGAGGGCAAATTCATAAAAGAAAAAAATAATGATCCTCAGAGCTGTGTTAACATGGCATGGCATGGAGGGATGACTTGAGAAGAGGTAATTGCAGTCACAGGGCACCAGGCAGTGTGCAGGGCACTGGGTCGTCAAAGATGCATGAGGAAAAGATCACTGTTCTGAGAACCCTCAAAAAATGATCCTGGGGTGAAAAAAGGCAACCAAAGTATCAGAAGAAAAAAAAAAACAAATGAGATATGTAGGGAATGAAAGCCAATGAAGACAAAGTTCCAAGAAGAAGAGAAAGTGCCAAGTCCTGCAGAGAAGATGGGGAGCTGGGGAAGGAGAAGATGTTAGGTTTGGCAGTTAAGGAGTCAGTGGGACTCAATTAAGGATACCTTCAGTAGAGATGTGATTCAAATGATGTGCATACTTTAATAAACTGATGTGCAAATGGGAAGTAAGAATTCAGGCAGCATCTTGTGAGCCATTCCTATCTATAAACTTCAGGTCACTTTGCAAAAGGTGCACCTATGGGAACGCAAATGCCAAAAGAAGACCAACACTTGGGAAAGTGTCATTATTGCTGCCACTGCTGCTGCTCAAGTTTTCTTAAATGGTAGCTATGCTTTGAGACTTATAGGGTAAAGAAAGGAATTCAGTGGAAGAGAGTGATGGGAAACATTTTAAATCCCATCCCTAAAAAGTAAAACCTTGCTATTAATTCACACTATTCAAAAAAATAAAAAAATAAAACTTTTCTTTCCCTTTCCTTGTAGTGTCTTTCTTTGTGAAAAGAGCTCAGTGAGTGCCATAGCTGTGGCTTCTTTCCACTTATTTCTTTATTCCACTTCAATGAGCCTGAGTGCATTATCTGAATAGCCATTTTTGCTTTATCAGCTCTTCCTTTTTCTCTTGGAAGTGAGCCAATCCATGCAAAACTAGAGTATCCAAGTGTTCCAGGTAGGTCCCTCTCATGTATAAACCTTCCCTGGCTCAAAAGTGCACATGACTCAGTGCTTAAGCCTTTCGCTGCTCTTGCTGGCCCAGTGTTCAGATTTGACTCTCATATTAAGCTATGTTGTCCAGCTTGACCATCATTGGTAATGAAGTGATGGTTTGTCCCCACGTGTCTTATGCCCTGTCTTATTTCTTAGTTACTTCAAAAATAAGGTGAGGACTCAAGGTTCTATTTAGTGGGTTTTCTTGATCCCCTGACTCAACACATAAGCTACTGAAGTTGGACATACCTCTGAAAACTGTCTTCTAAAAAGAATAGCTCAGACAAAAAAAAAAAAAAGCCTGGTATCAGAGCAACACATCTCACATAGCTTTTCCCATCCCTCAAATGGCCAAAGTGTTCTGGAGATTTCATGGTTCATGAAAACAGCTGGTTACCATGTGGGCAATTTCTCTACTCCTCTACCTCCTTCCTAATTAAGCATCAACTACAAATTTATAGTGCAGATCGTTACTGCTAGGATTTTAATTAATGGTGGTTAAATCAATAATTCTTATAAGGTTTCATAAAGTCAATTTATTTACTAATAGGTAGTACTTATTTCTATTTATCTCCATATATCTCTCTTCCAGTATTTCAAACCTCAGCAGAGATACTGGTTGTTCTAAACCAAATAATGAACATTAAATTAGGATTGGATGCATGGATGAGTAGAAGGGTAGGTAGGTCAATGGGTGGAAGGATGACTGAATGGCTGAATGAATGGAAAATATGTTCGTGGCTTAAAATTTTCTGAAGAAATTCAGCTGAATTTAAGTGTCTTCAGCTTTTTACCCATGAAATCAGGAATTTATGTTTTTGCTAAGAACCTACCTCACTCAAGTTAAATTGTGCAATTTAGACACTTAACAGAATTCACACATACCTCTGCATGTGCAGTTTCAAAATTCCAGTCTCATGTCAAGCTTCCCAATGCTGATTGCAGGCATTTATCTTATTAGAGTGGCTGGAGGCAACAATGATTCCTATGATAAGTGAATTTTTCAAGAAAAATATAGAATAACCCTAACCAAGATTCAGTCAAGATTGCTCAAATTATATGTCCTATACATTAAGCACATTAATGTCCCAATGAGCATCAGTCCAGAACTTATCAAAAACAGAACCAGTATGAGTGAAGTAGAGTAAGAATTTAATAAAGGGAGGAATTATTTGGGGGAGTCTGCATCTGGAGCTGAGCTGAAGTAGTCACAGTGCACCCAGCCAGGAGTTGGGAAGAAAAGATGAATGGACAATAGCAAAGACAAACTGGAAGCCATGAAGCTGGACTGGAATCCACTCTTCCTTTTTCTTTTGGAAGTGAGCCAAGAGTCCTGGAGAACAAGAATCCTGGAGAAGAAACTGGGAAGCACATCTTTTCAGCCTCTCCAACTTGGATTCTAGGGGTGACATGCTGGAGAGGTTGGTGCCTTTGCCTAGAGTGGCAGGCACCATTGGTCAAGTACTCAGTCTGATGGAGGAGATTCAAGGAGAGCTGAGTTGCTGGAGCTCAGGAGCTGCTCCATCCAGCAAAGGAAGTCAGCAAATCAGAAATGGCATGTCTGACCTGCCCTTGTACCTAAGGTCTCACGTCAACTCTGTGAGAATAAAAAATACAGTAACTCACATTTCCTCCAGATCTCACTTGTGACTTAGTATTGACCTGGGACTGTTAAGGCAAGAAGGTTATGGGACATGATGTATCCAGTTACTGCCTACATTAAGAACATTAAGTTTGCAAAAGGGTTTACAATTTCAAATGGTGGACAAAGAACAGAAATGGTGTTGGATGTGATGTTTATGAGGAAGGAAGGGAGAAGAAAGAAGAAAAAAATTATAGAAAGAGTGAAAGAAGGAATAATAGAGATTGGCTGTTAGCAGGAGAAAAGAGAGAAAGAGAATCAATGGAAAGAGATAACTGAGAGAAAAAAATATAAAATAAAAAATTGAAAAAAAAATTAAAAATAGAAGCTGGGCATGGTGGCACACACCTGTAACCCAGCAGCTAGGGAGGCTTAGACAGGAGAATCACAAGTTCAAAGCCAGCCTCAGCAAAAGCAAGATGTTAAGCAACTCAGTGAGACCCCTTCTCTAATAAAATACAAAATAGATCTGGAGGTGTGGCTCAGTGGTCGAGTGCCCCCTGAGTTCAATCCCCACCCCGTACCCACCCCCAAAAAACCTCAAAATAGAACAAAAAATTATACATAAAAGTATACAAAACAAAACTGAAATATACTATCCAAACATCCCAATCCTCAATAAACTTATGATGAAAAATAATTGGTTTCAAAAATGGTAGAAATGTGAGAGAAAAAAGAAAAAGAAAATATGTTTTTTCCATTGGAGTTTAAAAGTTTCCAGCTTCCATTCTCAGCAGTTAGTGGGGATTGTCTGGAGTTTGATGCTTGCTCCACCCTCAAGGCTGGGGGGTTGCTAGGGTGAGAGGTTCAGTCCTGGATGCAGAACTCCTGGAAGTGGAGTGTAGGCTCAGGTACATTCCAGTCTCTTCACTGAAAACCAGTTGGAGATTTTAAGTCAGCACACCTCCAGAGCCCAACAATTGCCGGTCCACGCTGGAAGAAAGCACCCCCAAAATCTCCTCTGGGTTCCACTCATGTGGTATGGACTTTAAATCCTTTCACTGATTTTACTACCATGAATGATCCATGGCTCCTCCCTCAGCACACAGATTTCCTTTGAAGGATTTCTGAAAATGATTGAGCCTCATTTAATGAAATCTACACAAATAGTCATCCTGTTTAAAGCCAAGGCGTTACGTCACCTGTGGACCCCATGTTTCTGATCTCTGATTCAGTCTCCAAACTCAAATCTCTCCCGCCCCTGCCCTTCTGAATTCCAGGTCAGGAGCTACTCTCCCAGCCATTACAATAAACCAATGGATGCTTATGAAAGACAAGAAAGGTGGAGCAGCTGAGTTTGTGGTTCCAGGACCTCTCTATGGTCTCCCGTGTGAACTATTTTGGTCTCCTTTTAACTTAGGTGATAGTCATAGAGAAAAGGAAGCTCCCACCACCAAATGTAAAAGCAGTCATCCAAACCTTAGTTTTCTAGTTGGTGAAATGAGGGCACCTCATTCCAAGGAGCTTACCTGATCTTCCACATACTTACTAAAGCTATAATAAATAAGATCCCATCAAAATGTTCTACAAGATGGAGAGCTATTAACTATCTTTTACAGCATAACAAAGAAAACCAGTTTTTAGGATAGATAGATTCGCTTGCTCTTTCCTAGACTGGAAGTTTTCACTTGAAAAGTAAACAGCAATGTTTGTTAAGAAGTAGAACTCTAAATCTCCTTCCAATCTTTTTGATTTTCAGATGTGTACAGTGCTTTTTATCGAAAGTGAAGTAATACATGATTCAAAGATAAACCAATTTTAAGAAATGGAGACAGATTAATAAAATATTTACTGTTCAAAAGAGAAAAGAAAGCTGCTATAACTCTCCTCCATTTCTATTCATTATAACCCTCCAGAATGTTTGCTCATATGGATCACAAATGAATCTTGGGAAGAATCTAGCAGAAGGTTTTGATTAAATGGTATGTTGAATAAACAATGCTGAGACATTTTAATGAGGTCAGATGAAAGGGCGGTGCTGAAAAGAAATATTTAAAAAATTACTTTGAGGCTCTATCTTTAAACCAATTCCTGAAGAATTGAGCTCTATTTCTTCTCAGGGTGCCATTATCTGAAGACTTTAAAACCTCTCCCTGATTTTGCTACCACAAATGATCGATGGCTTCTCCCTCAGCACACAGATTTCCTTTGCAGGATTTCTGAAAATTATTGAGGCTCATTTAATGAAATCTACATAAATAGACATCCTGTTTAAAGCCAAGGCATTTAGTCACTTTTTCACATACGTCCAAAACAAAGTTAAATAAT
The DNA here is from genome assembly GCF_045843805.1 of Urocitellus parryii. NCBI lineage: Eukaryota > Metazoa > Chordata > Mammalia > Rodentia > Sciuridae > Urocitellus > Urocitellus parryii. Next base: position 135,436,633 of record NC_135536.1, on the reverse strand, counting down.
AGGCCCTTAGTTCTTTATGAGACAATGCCAAAATATTGTTTCTTGGCCATGATGCCTTCTGAAAGCCAATCATTGGACAATTTTAGAAATGGAGTATGGCTTACAGGAAGAAGGATCCTTGACTTCATCAGGGCTGGGAAAGGAGAAAAGGGAGTCAGAAGTAGCCAACCAGGAAGACAGACAGAGCCAGCCAGTATGATTGACATTGCAGACTGAAGCTGTCATAAAGGTACAGGATGGACCCATAGCAATGGGTGAAGTCAAGGAACTGCAAAAGGCAAAGGTGTCAGTTGAGACCTCAATATACATACTCCACACAGTGGAGACAAAGGTCATGAGTGAGCTTTGAAAATACTCACTGATTTAGGGAGCTAAATGGATTACCAGATGATTGGGACAATGATGAGCATAGAATATCTGGCCATGGGTCTCAGAAGACCAGTGCTTTTACCAGGGGCCAGGAGACATCAGGCCATGGCATGGGAAACCAGAAGTGGGTCACCTTCTTCTCTAAGATCTCTGAGTCTCAGGAAAATGAGTTTCTGTGTGTCAGTGGACCAAAGAGAGATCTGACCTCTGAGAGAAACAGGATTCAATGAAGGCAACTGAGCAGACTGAATGTGAATGCAAAGGAATGTTTACCACAGAAGGGAGAACTTCAAAGGGCAAAGAGTTTGAAAGGGAGGTTATTTTGGAAACTTGGATCTGAGGAACAGAACCAGGAAGCTGTGTGGGGATGCCACTGCTACTGACATAATAGATTCACACTTCTCAAAAAAAAAAAAAAATAATATAGCCTATTTGAGAAGATTGTCTCCGAAAATGGAGATATCATTAAACTTAAAATATTATATCCATTGTATATATATGACCATATAGCAATAATACACACATACACTTTTAAATTCAATGTGCATCACTGTTATCAGCACTGATTGATCTCTTAGATGGGTCAAACCAAATTAAGATTACCTAGGGATGCTCACCTCCTCTTTTTTCTTTTTTCTTCTTTCTTTTTTTTTTTTTTTTTCATTTGCTGCTATTCACAAGTGAAATCTTTTCTTATCCGAGACTCTTACAGATCTGTCAGCGGGACCCAACGTGTTGATTAATGAAAATGAGAACAACCTGGCCATAAGTTTAGAAATGGTCCGTGCCCCTTCTCATTTACCTCGCCCAACCTTCGTTCCTAATTTCACATTCGTTCAAACCCAACATCTTCAGAAGCTTCTACTTCCACTCCACAGCTCCTGTCAGCCTGTGATGTTCCAAGAGGTTGTCACTTGCTAATGTCTTCCTCATTTCACCAGGCCAGCCCTCTGCAACCTGAAAACACCACAGAGCAAAAACTTGGGAGGAGTCCAAGAAAGGCTTGTCTTGTGTTTCCAATGCAGCTCGGGAAGCAAAGAACAAGAAACATCATTGGTCATCCTGGGAAGCTACTTTATAAGTATGAAATCTAGAATCACTTAGTTTCAGGTACAATTAGATGATTCATTCTGGTAGAAAGACCAGTGTCAGGGAAATGACTTTATCATGGTCACTGCTCACTGGTTAAAATTGTGAAAGGCATTTGTGAACATGTGTCCTAGAAAGGATAAAAATAGTCAAGCAATGGACTATAGGACATTGTTCCCCCTTTGCTCCATTAGATCATCATGGGAGAAGAGATGGTGCTGCCCTTCAAGCTGGTCTGTTTCCAGCTTCTGGCTGAATGATACTTCTAAGGAAAAACAAAACGACCTGACAAAGTCATTCCCTTTGTCTCACTCAAATCTCTAAATTTGTGAAGTTGAACCTGTTCCTTTCATTTTATCTTCAGTGCACATATATCTCTAGCAGCAGTAATGGGTGACATCTAAGGCTTATTTATATCTCTGGAGCCCTACAGAGTATATCCCTCTCCCTTTACCAGACAGCTATGTAGACGGAATTGAAAAATTAGTAGCTTTTATTTGTTTTCTGTTTTGCATCAAAGCACATGAAACATGACAATTGAATCTTTTGCTCCTATGACTACTGAATCATATGGAAGTCTTTCTCTTCTGGTCACACTTAGCTGATGAGCCATATGGTACCAATGTATTAAGAAGACTCTGAGCAAGTTTCTCCAAATACAAAATATTATTTAGATTTCCCTAATTTATGCAAATGAGACCATTCATTTTCCTACCTAATCCTCTCTGGAGATGCTCCAAGGTTTGAAATGAAAGAAATTCTTCTTTCAAATATATGTAATCCACATTAATTGCTTTTGACAGCAAAAGGGTGGAATAGTTAGATACTGCAGTGGTTAATACTTTAATCATGTCACCTCCGCAGTAAACCTAGCTGGGTGCAATGCTCTGAGGAGCAACCATGCCAATGTTCTTCAGAGAATCAAAACACAGGCAGCTCATACTTCTCAACTGCATTTTAATGTAAATGAACTTACTTATGGCAAGAGGAGAAAAAGGGACCAGAACCTTGAAAGAGGGGAGAACAAAAAGCTTGTCTAAAGTCTCTGGGGACAGAAACACTGATCTTGCCATTTAGTAAATTCCAGTGGAATAAAGGTCAAGTTCTTGAGAATGACAATGAGACTTTATAAACTAGTCCAACTTTTCTTTATACTGGTTCACGCTCCCTACAGCCCAGTCTTACTTTTCTTATTCTCCAAATCCTGGTCCCTCATCCTTACCCTTACTTTTTCTTTTAATGTATTTCTCTTCATTTTTTGGAGATTTAACTCAAATGACAACCAGTCTGGGCAATTTGTTCTTTCTTTTCCAGCCAGAAGTCATCATTTTTCTCCATAACTTAAGAGCTCATTCAACCTCTTCAACAGCATTTTTGTAGTTCTATGATCTAGTAATTGATATGTATGTCTTGCCTTCCTGAGGCATGTGTTCATGGGAAAAGAAAAATCATGATTAGATGAAAGTAAAAACAAGTTGTGAAGCATTACTTAGCACAGGCACATGGTACATACACATTTTTTAAATTAGTGAATGCATTAAGAAATGAATGAATATCTGGTCTGGAAAATCATAAACTCCTTGAACCAGGAGATTATGTCTTCAAGTTTTAGTTGGTTATTTTCCAAACTCAATCCCCATTTTAGTCAGCTTTTACACTGTTGAGACTTAAAGATAGGACCATAACAACTATAGGGGAGGAAAAGTTTATTTGGGGGCTCACGGTTTCAGAGGACTCAGTTCATAGACAGCAGGCTCCATTCTTTGGGGCTTGAGGTGAGGAAGGACATCATGGTGAGACAGTGTGGTGGAGGGAAGCAGCTCACATGATGATCAGAAGCAGAGATGGAGAGAGTCCACTACTCCCCAATGCCCCACCTCCTCCAGCCATACCCCACCTACTTTCAGTTACTACTCAATCCCATTAGGTGATTAATTCACTGATTGGTTTAAGGCTCTTATAATCCAAACATTTCTTCACTGAAACTTCTTGCATTGTCTCACATGTGAGCTTTTGGGGGACACCTCACATTCAAACCATATTCAAATTCCCATTCAAAAAAAATCTAGAAAGTCATCTTAATCATGATAATTTTTTTCTTTTTCTTTTGCAGTGCTGGGATTGAACTTGAGGTCTTGTATATGTTAGGCACTGTTGAACCTTTGAGCTAGACCCCCAATATTTTGTTATAGATCTTCATGAATATAGTGGGAATTTAGTTGAGCTATGATGGACATATAGAGGTCTGGAATGGGTCAAATGTGATAGGCAATTACAAGAGTGAACTTTAGACTTTATGGCTCTGAGTTCAAGAAAATGAGAATTGCCTGGCTCTCCTAAAAAAAAAAAAAAAATACTTTATCCAATTGTGTTAGACCTAAGATCAAAATTCTTTTAAATTAAGGCAGCTAAATTTTAATTAACAGTTACTTTGTTTCTTAAACTACAAGGTTATTTTCTTAAGAAAATTAGTACCAAAGGTTAAAAAAAGTAAGTAAGCAGTCATGAATTCTCTTTAAATTATTCATAAATAAAAGAAGTGATTACAATGCAGTTAAAGAAATGGAACATTTTAATTCATAGGCTAAATTAGGCTGTTTGCTTACAATTTCTTTTAACTTCTACCAGTGAATGTGAGGCATCCCAATCTGCAGGTAACACAATTAAATACAATGGTATGTGAGTCAATCAAAGTTCCAGACTAATTTCCAGTGGTATGTATTCAATGGTCAGTATGATCATGGGGAATAGTGTTGGCAAGAGCCATGGTAAATGCAGTATGATGGATCAAAAATAAAAGAAGTTTCTTAATAAGTTTTGCTGAAAGGAATATCTCATTGGCTATGAACTATTAACTACCTTAAAATCCTATACACCCTCTTTACCATCTATGCACAGGCATGATAGCTTGGAACTCCAAGAAAAATTAACTTCCAATCAAGGTGTTTATCAGAACTCTCTCTCACACTCAGTGGTGTTTACTTAATTATCCTAAGAACTATGGCATGTTTAATCTTACAAGTCTCTTTTAAATAATCATTAAGATTTTCTAGTGTTGTGGCCGTGGGGCTTTCCAGAAGACCTATCTGAAGTCTTCCCTCGAGTCTACAGAAAAGCAGAATCTAAGGATGTTCCATTGCTTTGATGGACGACCTTGCCGCATCCCTCCATCTTGACTTCTGGGACAACATGGTCTTCATCAATGAAACATCAGCAGGCACTGATCTGAGCGTGCATGGTCAGTCAGACTGCTTTTCTCCTCTATGCTTATAGCCCCTTGATTGATGGCTCCTGGGTGCCTCCAGGTTTCTTCGCAGAACATCAGCAATAATCTACACCTGCCCACTTTCCCAGGAGTTCTCTGATGATGAATGGGATAATAACTGAAAAATGATCTGCCATGTTTGATAGTCAAGGAAGTGAATAAGAAAAAAAAATACTATAATACTGTAATGTCTTTGATTATTATAATTGCACACTTATAATTCCCATAATACAGAAAAGAAAATGTCAATCATAATGAGTGAATCATGAAAGACTTTAGCTCTGTTGCCCTGGCAAGTCTTATCAACTCAACATGATGGACACTTTGGCTTTGTTTACCTCTCTAATTATCAAGGGCTGAGTCAAGGTCATCTTTCTCTGGTCATTAATAAGACTAATGCTTCAAAGACCATTTAATGACTGTAGTGCCTCATGATGGTCTAGAACTAAATTCAAACTTGCAAACTTTACCCTCTGCTAATTATCATTCTTGCACAGCAGGAACTTCTTAAATCATTGTTTCTCAAACTAAAGTCATTCTTGTATCACTTTGCAATTTCTGTCATATCTCCAATACCACCTACAATGTAAATTACTTAAAATATTTCTTTATATCCTGAGCAAGACTATCCAGGAAATAAGGTTTAATGTGCCAATTACAATTTCACATATAATAAAACAAGTACATTACTATAAAAGTTAAAAAGTGTTATCTGAAATTATTCTACATAACACTAGAGATATTAACACCATACTTTGAAGAATGTTGTTTGAATATATTACTGAGAAATCAAATACTTAAACTTAGGATTAGTTGAAATGATATTAGGAATAGCAAACACTAGGGAGACTCACATGAATTCTATAGTGTCTAGGTATATTCCTTTAGCTCATGATACTTAAAAAAAATACATGCTCAACATCTTATTCTTTCCACCTTTTTTGTGTATATTCTAAAAGATACAGTTGATTATTATCAAGTATTTGTTAATCTTTTCCAAAATGTGCTAATGTAGAACACATGCAACTAGTTATTTACAACATGGAATACTAACCCCGGGTGAGTAAAGAAAAGAATAGTGCCCATTTTTCAAATCAAAGAGCTCAAATATGATTGTTCAAATATTCAGCTTCTAGGTATAGTTATGTCTTTGTACTCTTGTGTTTGTGTAAGTCATTTTTCTGTCTAACCTTCAATTTTCCAATCTGCAAAATAAGGTTGTTAAAGTAAATACAATCTCTATGGTCTTTTGCAGCTGCATTTTTTTTGGTCTATAATTAATTCATCCTAAAAATCTGATACAAAGGATTTAGATGCTTGTCACCATGAGCTTCCTTAAAAGTGTTTCCTAAGTGCTATGTAAACTGAATTTCAATTTTAGGAAAGATATAAAACATTAACATTTTATTTGGAAAATGTACATTCCCATCATCATACAATGAATTTTCTACTCTCAAACAATCTGAATGTTGGACTTTGAGAAAAAAATAACCAATCTCGTCCATCACACCTGGAGAGACACATTGGGAATTTTTGCAAAGATGCAATAGGTATGGTTTCTGAGAGTTCACTGAGAAGTCAAACTAAATCCAGGCTTCATTCCAATCCCAGCTGGAGGGATTCTACCTAACAGCAGGTAAGTTGAAATGATATTAGGAATAGCAAACACTAGGGAAACTCACATTCACTCTCTGTAAATTTTCATATTTGTTATTTACCTTTTCGTTTGGGTTATATTTGCTTACACACAGATTTTTTAAAAAAAATATTCTGCCAACTCTTATTTCTTCCATCGCTTGGAAAACTAGAGAATTTCTTCTAGTGAGCTTATAAATATTAATTTCTATGTTGTGCAATTTTCCCCTAGCCAATGTCATTATAATCATTTGGTCTCAACACAGTAAATTTATTTTTGTTTTCATGAAAATGAGCTGCAAGTTCATCTAAGGATCTGGATCTGTATAACCTTTTCCATGCAAAAATCACCTGGCATCCCTCCAACCTCTGAAAGTGTAAGGATTACGCCACGTAGTAGTGTTAGCAAGTGCTAGAGGGCAGGCCTTCCAGCAAGTCAATATTTTTACCATTTTACATGGTCATTATAGGAAAGACTGTAGAATGAATAGGACATAACTTTCCTATGTTCATATATGAATACACCACCAGTAAAACTCCATATCGTGGATGACCAAAAGAATGGGATCCCAATTAGAACAAGTTAGACTTCATGATGTATATGTATACACTCCACTATCATGTATATGTATACAGAAAATATTTTTTTCTTTAGAATTATTTTATTAAATCATAAATGTACAACAGCTTTTTAACTCTACGCATGCACTTAAATTTTTTAAAGGAAAACGTTATGTCTTATTACATCATGATCCTGGCTAATAGCTTTTCAAAACTTTGAGAAAAATCTTAATGTTTTCACATGTCACCTGAAACTTACAAATTTAACATTACCAAAGAAGGAATGCTTCTACACTCTTACAAAGACCGCTAGAAAGAAACAACAATTAAAAAGCTAAGAAACAGTCTCAAAGGTTTTTATTGTTTTTATTTTTTACAATCCTTCCCCCACGGTAAGGTAATGTTATTAAATAATCTAATCCATTCCAAAAAGGGCTCTCTGCATCTGCTCTGGTGTCTTCTGCCATATCATTGCATATTTATGCATGACTGAGATAAGAGTTTCCTTAACATTGTTATTTTGATAACTTGAAGCTGTTGAGTTACCTTTGGGCTCTCATCCTCTCCTATTTATACAATGAAGCTCAAGGCAAATAGGATGAAGCTCAGTATCGCTCCTCCCACCATAACCCTCACTTCCTCCAGGACCATAATTTCCTCTACCACGTGGTCGCCCCATGTTACTGCTACCAAAGTTTCCACTCTTCATTAGACTATATTTAGAAGGCTGCTGGTTATAATTGCCAAAATCGTTATAACTTCCACTTCCATAATTTCCTCTTCCATAGTTGTCATAACCACCTCCACAGCCCCCATCCCGGTTTCCATAGCCAGATCCTCTACCACCATGGCCTCCTCTTCCTCCTCCATAACCAGGGCTACCTCCAAAATTGCCATGTCCAGGTCCTCCTCCAGATCCATTATAGCCATCCCCAAATCCACGTCCGCTTCCATATCCGTCAGATCTTCCTCTAAAGTTGCCTCCTCTTCCACTCCTGGAACTTTGGACTTTTTGCATTTCTTGTCTAGACAAAGCCTTTCTTACTTCTGCATTATGACCATTGATGGTTTGGTATTTTTGCAATACAATTTTGTCCACAGGATCATGGTCATCAAAAGTAACAAAACCAAAGCCTCTTTTCTTTCCAGACTGCCTATCCGTAATTATCTCAATGGTGTCAATTTTTCCATATTCTTCGAAGTAATATCTAAGGTGGTATTCCTCGGTATCTTCTTTAATTCCGCCAACAAACAGCTTCTTCACAGTCACATAAGCCCCTGGTTTTCCAGATTCCTCTCTTGCTACAGCTCGTTTTTGGCTCAACCACTCTCCCATCAACTGAATGAGGTCTTGCAGCCATGGCAGCATCAACCTCAGCCATGGATGAGAAGGTTACAAAACCAAATCCTCTGGATCTTTTGCTTGCAGGATCCCTCATAACCACACAATCCGTAAGTTTTCCCCATTGCTCCTAGTAGTTTCCTAAACTGTCCTCTGTGGTTTCAAAACTTAAGCCACTAATAAAGAGTTTATGGAACTGTACCTTTACTCTCTCTATGGAGGACTCAGTGGCTTCAGCCCGATTTCCCGCAGGCAAGTGAGATAAGAGAGATCTCCGCAGACAAACACGAAGCGGACTCGTCCTGGCGCTGTTGTGAGAACTGCCGCTGAAGAGCACCTCCACTCAGGACCAGCACTGCTGCTACTGCCACTAGAGCCGCTGCCGCTGCTTTTCTACAACCTTCCTCCGACTAACTCCAATTTATTTTTATTTTAATTTTTTTTAATTTTGTTTTTCTTGAGAGAGAGAGAGGAGAGAGAATTTTTTTTTTTTTTTTATATTTATTTTTCTGTTTTCGGCAGACACAACATCTTTGTATGTGGTGCTGAGGATCGAACCGGGCCGCATGCATGCTGGGCAGCACATTACCGCTTGAGCCACATCCCCAGCCCTCCAATTTATTTTTAAAATGGACTTGGTTCTTGCTCTTCTTCTCTCTCCCTGCTCCTCCCTAATCTCTCCCCTCCCTAATCTCAGAGAAATGGGATTACCTTTTTTCCCCATGTTAGGCAGATTTATCTGTCCTTGAGTTCACACCCACCCTAGGAATGAAGTAATCCAGACTTTGGGGAGGGTATCAGAAGGTCTCAGAAATGACTCTCTCCCAAATTAACAAGTGAATTATAACTCCAGTCAGAAAACCTGTGGAATGTAGCCTTTTGAATCACTTCTTTAAAAGTCCCTTGTTCCTGCTGATGGGCAGAATCACAGCCTTTAGGACAGGTGTCCCGTGTGTTTCTCCTCTGCTAGCAAGGCAAAAAACCATCTCTTTTTCCTTTTTTCTCAAAACCGTGTCCTCATTATTGATTGGCATCAGGGGACAAGGACCAAGCTTTTAGCAACACAAGGAAGCTTGCTGCTGTGTTTTCAGCATGTCCCTGGCATGTTCTCAGGCCACAGGCAGAGTCAATTTTCCTTTGCTCAGCCAGTTTCATGGCAAATTGGTTGTGCAAAGGAGCTGGGTACAAAATATCATGCTTCAGTTTGTGTCCACTTGGCCTGTTGTGTATATTTTCTAGAAAATCCTGGGGTGGTATGACTGTACATTTTGAAGAAGAGTAAGTGAGGGGTCAGGACAGTGGCCCACGCCTGTAATCCCATCAGCTCAGGAGGTTGAGACAGGAGGATTGTGAGTTCAAATCCAGCTTCAGCAGAAGTGAGGCACTAAGGAACTCAGTGAGATGCTGTCTCTAGCATGCACAAGGCCCAGAGTTCAGTCCCTAGCACTCTTTTTGTCTGATTCCCTTGGTGTTACCATTTTCCCCTCAGCTCATGTGAATGTACACACTGGCCACAGCATCTGGAGAAATTGTGGTTATACAGCAGTTTGGGAACGGAACAGCAGGATTTGGACAAGGCATGATGAGCAAGTATACTTTCAACTCGGAATATCCTACATAGTTGGAAAAATTACTACCTCTGCACTGAGATTGCTCCAGACTGAAGAGGCACACAGCTGTAGGGACTCGGATGAACTAAGAACCCATTGTGGAAGCTCAGTTGTGTTTTCAAGAAAATATTTTTTTAAATCTATTTAAAAAAGAAAGAAAGAAAGAAGTACTCTACACAAAAGGAAATAGTAGGAAAAAAATCTGGAAATAAGAAACATTCAGGGGCAAACCAACGCATAAGGTGGAATATTTGTGTGATTTTTTTCTATATAAAGGTCTTTAACTTTCTTCTCTGTTTTTGGAAGATAGAGAGCTAGATTTGATCATAAAAGTGATCATTCTATATATGATTTTGTGTTTTATTTCCTATAATATGATGAATAATATGTTACAAGTTATTTGCATATAATTTAACTGCAACATAATATTTCATTGGATAAATGAATCACAATTAATTCAACATTCTCCATTTTTAGATTTTTTAATTTACTTCCAAATTTGTGTAGTATATTGCAATGAATAAATCTGTAACTGAGTTTCATTTCTTGTTTTGGTCTTTATTTTTATTTATTTTTTCTTTTCCTCCTTCTTCTTCTCCTTCTTAAATTTTGATTTTTTTGCAGGAGTGGAATTTAGTCAATAGGCTTGATCACTTTTGTACCTCTTGACAAATTACCAATTTTTTTTCTATGCACCGCTAGCATAAATTTATCCCATACACCATAAATTAGGTCCATTTTCTCCATAAAGAATAATCAACTTTTGATTTTTAAATTTTGTTTACTTGATAGAAGAAAATGGAATCATATTTTCAACTTGCATTTTTTTATTTTTTAAACAAAGCATATTTACCTTTTGCATCTTCTTCTGTGATGAATAAATGGATATTATCCATTTCCTATTTATTTATAGAAGGCCTTATTTTTAGTGACAATATCTATTCTCTTTCTGTATATAAAATATTCACTCTTCCTGCAATATATTCTGTGAATAGTTTCCCAGTTTATTAACTTTTAATTTACACTTATTTGCGCATGCGTGCACACACACGTACACATATATCCACACATATATCTATTTTTGTTGTTATTTGGGGTTCTAGTGATTGAATATTGAACTCAGGGGTACTCTTCACTGAGCTACCTCCCCAGTCCTTTTTATTTTTTATTTTTTTTTAATTTTGAGATGGGGTCTCACCAAATTGTACAGGCTGTCATCCAAATTATGATCCCTGCCTCGGCCTCTTGGGTTGCTGGGATTACAAGCGTACACTACTGTGCCCAGCTTACTTATATTTTTATACTCAAGTCTTTATGAGTTCTTTCATTGCTCGAAAGTGAAAAGTCTCCTCTAGAGAGCTAATAAATATTAATTTCTATTCTCTCCTACTTTTTTAGTTTTTTTCAATAGCTGACTATTTATGTTTTAGATTTCTCAGTCCTTAAGAAGAATAAGACATTGCCTGGAGTATCCAAAATTACTGTAGAAGGGGAAAAAAGGGGGGGTTCATAGAGGATTTAAGTACCAGTATCTGACATGTGTTCAGGGATTTTGGAAGCCCTTAAATTGTGAAGCCTGGTCATATTGCACACCTACAAATGCTTTTGTATTGTTCCAAGTTACTATTCATTATGCAAAGCTCTAAAGGGAGCATGGGAAGAAGAAACAGAAGAAGGAGATGAGAGTATTACCTTTTGTAATCAAGCCCAGATTTTACATGTAATATCACTTATACGGAAGTAGCAGAAACATCACACAAACCTTGCTCTGATCTAATGTAGGTGTCATGAAACACCATAGGGCAGGGCTGGTATACGTAATACAACAAAGACTAACTTGTGACATTTATCTTGTAAGTACAGTTTATTCTAGACTATGCTATATACTATCCCCAAACCAATTATAGTTTCAGGCACTTTAAAAAGTTGCTTTTCTTGAATTAGACCAGACATAATTAGTCCGACAATCAATCCGCTGAATGGTTAGTGTAACACTAGGATCAATGCCATCACTTGTGGGTAATAGAAGAGCCTTGTTTGAACTTCATTTAAGGGATCTTCACTGAACACTGTATTTATGCCAGGCACTTTTCTGGGAATTAATAATCCAAAATATAAGCAGCACATTGACCCTGCTTTCCAGGACAGTGATTCTCCAACATGATGAATGTTTTTTTTTGGAAAAGAGATATTCCTGAACTCTACCTCGGGTTATCTAACTCAGGGTGGAGCCTGCTGTTTCCTGTTTCTAACTTTCATCATCAGTTTGATGATTCCCCAGAATGGAAAATCACTCTTAGAACCAATGATGGTCTCTATTCCCTGGGATCTTAATAGGGAAACACTTCCATTTCTTGGGTCATTAATTTAAAACTAGGGGCTTCACATAAAGAACCTTGAAATTTCCATACTGTATCTCATAATCAGTCAACCAGTATTGGCCCATTTTATAGATTTTAAAAAAACTGATCTTACAGGTTCAGGAATTCTCCCATGTATCACATATCAAAAGTCAGTGCACCTGTAATTCCACCCCAGAGATCTTTGATATTAAAGTACAGATCAGAGAAAAAACAATCACCTGGGTTAAATGGAAATGTGTTAGGAATTTTCAACAATTAAATCAGAAAGTTTAAATAATTTGGTCAAGAATATTCACAATTCAAAACCAACTCGTGTCAATGTTAGAAACTACAGAATATAGTGAGTTAAGATCTCTTAACACTTTGGCTGAGGTTTTTGTATTTGTTTTTGTTTCTTTGTATTATTAACTTATCTATCATAATGTCCTAGGCTGAGATTAATCTTATCTTTCTAACTTCATTTAAAAACTGTAGGGTTTCTCAAATGATCCAACATTTGGCTCCTACAGGAAACTTTAGAGAGAAAAGAAAACACAACCACTTTTAATCTGTGCCTGTCCTTTTTTAAATTTGTTCTTTTTTATTTTTTATACATGACAATAGAATATATTTTGAGATATTATACATATATGAAGTACAACTCCCCTTTCCTCTGATTGTACATAGTGTGGAATTATAGTGGTGGTGTATTCATACATGAAACATTGGAAAGTTATGTCCAATTTATCCTACTAACTTTCCTACTCTTGTTCCTCCCCCCCTTCCCTTCATTCCTCTTTGTCTAATCCAAAATACTTGGTTTTTTTTCTAACCCCCCCTTATTGTGAATTACCATCCACATATCAGAAAAAAAAAACATTCAATTTTTGGTTTTTTGGAATTAACTTATTTCACTTAGCATGACAGTCCTTAAGAAGAAAAAAATGGGCCCTTCCCTACATCAGCAAAAATGATACAAGAGAAATGATGCAGTGCATCCTTTTCATTGTTAGAGCTTGGAGCTCTAGGACTTGGTGCCCACTAAAAAGAGATTCATTCTTCTTCTTTTATAAAAATAGAACATGTGGATCTACTTTCTCTCCAGCAGGCACAGTTACAAGATAGATCATTAATTTTGCAAAAAATGCATTTCAAAACTAGATATATCCTTAGCGTGCACGCAATTTGCTTTTCCTAAAATCTATTTAGAATATCAACACAGTAAGGAACTTAGAAGCCAAGTACTGGTGAAAAAACAGATTGGTGAAAACTGGAGGTTCCGAGAGAATAAGTTTTCAGAAAGAGTATAACAGGTCGGTCATGGTGGTGCACCCCTATAATCCTAATGACTCATGAGACTGACACAGGAGGATTTCAAGTTCAAGGCCAGCCTCTGCAACTTACAAGACCCTAAACAACTTAGTAAGACCCTATCTCAAAATAAAATATAAGAATTCTGGGGATGGGGCTCAGTGGCTGAGTGCCACTAGGTTCAATTCCTGATACCAAAAAATAAAAAGAAGAAGAAAAGAAAGACTACATTAGGACAATTGCAACCATCAACACATTTTATTATTCAGTGGTCAGTGTAAGACATTCAGCTAGCTGCTATAAGAGATACAGTAAACAAATATTGTCTCTGATCTCAAGGGGGTAATACCAGGGATGAAAAATGACTAACATCCAATGCTGAGCCATAGTTTTACAAAGTGAAATAGTATTGTATATTCTTTAAAAAAAAAAAAAAAACTTCAGATTCTTCAGCATTGACATATAGGACTATGGTATGGAATAATTCAAATGATACCTAAGTAAGTGCAAACACCAAATTACATATAAATATCTACTCTTCACTGCATTAAAAAAAACTTGAAAACCAATCAAATTTTCCAATTTAACTCAAAGAAATGTCAATACTAATTTAGTTACTGTAGCAACTTCAATCTTGCTTAGGGACAGTAAGTGGACTCCTAACTGAAACATTTTTAAAAAGACAGACTAAATTAAATCCACCTCAAAGTATGATAAATATAAATAATACTTAGAAACCTAAGTAGGGTTAGTCAACAGGTAACTAAAGTATTTTTTATTGCTAATTATTTTATTGAAACTAAATTTCTATTTTCAATTGGAATATAGTGCTGAAGGCCACAGCACAAGATTTTTTGAATTGTTTTTGCAATTCCGTTGGTTCATATAACCACTTTTGTTTATATAATTTTTTTTCTACAAGGAAACTACTCTTTTTACAGCATCCCCATATATCACTTGATTTTCAAGTGGCATGAACCTGTTTGTATGTACTTAGCCAACCTCTCTGTCCTTCCATTCTTGAGGGACTTCTGGTGCCAGTGTGATTACAAATGTATTCACAAACTTGCTTGACCCATGAAAGAATGGAGAGTGGGACAGCTACGTGTTGGTCATTCAGATGATCCAGCACAAATTTTACTAATTTTTAGATGATTCCTTAAAATAAGAATACTTAAACTCCTCCTTTCTCTGCCAAATTATAAAATGAAACATGTACACTTAAGAGAACATGCCATCAGACTCCTAGGGATGTACAGATCCTTTCTGAGAATCACTCAGCCAAACTAAGCAATCCATTTTCCAGAAATGGCAGCAATAGAGAGAATTTCTCCTGGCAGCACACAGAGGTAGATTCTGATCTGGCTTTCCTATGTAAAAAGTGAGAATGTAGCTATAACGTAGGTGGGACTTTGTTAATTAGGCTTAAAAAAAGGCAGAGTTCCTTAAGGTGGGTGGCAGTGGCTTGAGGAATACCAAAGAGAAAGGAAGTATTCAGTCTGGCTTATGGATGGTGAGTGGACCCCTGGGTGGAACATTCCACGGGAGACATCATGAATTAAATCAGACTAAAAAGGTGGTTCTCTCCAAACTGTGTTTTAGTCGGCTTTTTCTTTCTCTGGGACCAAAAGACCTGACAAGAACAATTTTAAAGGAGAAAAAGTTTATTTGGGGCTCATGGTTTCAGAGTTCTCAGTCTATAGCTAATTGACTCCACTGCTCTGGGCCTTAAGTGAGGCAAAACATCCTGGAAGAAGGGCATGGAGGAGGAAAGTAGCTCAGGAATGGCTATCAGGAAACAGAGAGAACTCCACTCACCAGGGACAAAATATATTCCACAAAGGCACAGCCCCTGTGACCCACCTCCTCCAACCATACCTGATCTGCCTACAGTTACTACCCAGTTAATCCATATCAGTGAATTAATGCAATGTTTCAGTTAAGGCTCTCATAATCCAACCATTTTACCTCTAAACTTTCTTATATTTTCTTACACAGGAGTATTTTGGAGATAGTTTATATGCAAACCATAAGACTATGGTTATTCTAAATAACTCCTAGAAATATGAACAGGGTTAGTGAACAGGTATGTATAGTGTGTGAATCACGAGTAATGAAGGGCATCAGTTCAATATTTACAACATGATTCCAAAGCTTAATGTCTGGAGGAAATGCAGCCTACAGAAACAGAGCTTTTCTTGATAATTTGAGTACAAAATCAGAGGGAACATATATCTCTCCCTTCACACTCCCATTTAACTTCTTAATCAACAAAAAACATATTTTTCTCTGTGTTTCTTTTCCTCCACTGATTCCAAAGATGCAGTTTTCAATACTCTGATTTACTATTTTCTATTTTTCTTAACATGTTTTAGGCATTAGGGAAATAGTAAAGAACTCTCCTGGTGTTAATGTACCATATAATTGGACATATGCCACCATTTCTAAACAGTACTTTGTACTTTGGTGACCAAGCAAGTGTAATAGGAAGCTAAGAAAGCTTTGTTCCTCTGGATGCAAATGCAAGAGATATAAGAACCAAGTATTTACACTCAAAAGTGAGATTCAAACATTTAGGGGACAGAAATATCCTTCAGAATTAATAACACATGTGAGGCAGAGAAGAGCGATTTGTTCTGCTATGTCAGAATAACTTAGCCCCGACCACCACCTACATCTGTATGAATTAAAGATCAAGGAGGTGAGAAGTAATGAGAAGGAAGTCGAGAATTACCAGAAACATGACTCATTAACCTGAGAGAGTAAGTGTGCACGTTTCCCTTTCCGCTGTGGGAAGAGGAGATACTTCTTCCAACCACAGCAAGAAAAGTGAGATGGTCTCCAGGAGAAAAACAAAACAAAACACAAAACCAACAATAACACACACACACACACACACACACACACACACATCTCTCTCTCTCTCTCTCTCTCTCTCTCTATATATATATATATATATATATATAGATAGAGAGAGAGAGAGAGAGAGAGAGAGAGAGAGAGAGAGAGAGATGTGTGTGTGTGTGTGTGTGTGTGTGTATGACTAGTACTAAAAGAGAAGAAAATTCCATCTTGTTTGCTATTTCTGCTTATGTAGTGGACTTGCTAATTTTTCTCTCATTTGGTTGTAAGTACAGAAGGAATAAAAGAGAAGCTCAAAGGAAGGGACTGTGACACCAAAGGCATCCTGGGCTCTCACAGTGTTATGACAAGGAGGCCTGAGTTTCCAGCCATGTGAAACCATGTGAGGTGGCCCAACTTGAGCCAGCTTATTGGCATCCACTCCAGAGCGCTGGCATGCAAAGCAAGGGTATGCGGGAGCTTCCCTAGGAAAAAAGCTGAGAAGTCAGGAGGACAGATGAGTAAAACTGAGACAGGTCTCCCAATGAGGACACAGTTAGGATGTCCCAAAGGTTGCCTGGAGAACTTGCACATGCATTCCAAGAGCCAACTAACAGAATTTGATAAAGCCCAAAGATCCTAACAGAGCCAGCAATAGAATGCTAGTTACATAAGATGGTTTATTCCCTCCTTTGTGTTGCCTCTTCCCTAGCTTATATAATCACAGGAGATGAGACCAGACAAGAGGAAAATGGAGAAAACATTCTACATATCAACCATGAGCCCTCCTTTGGGCTGAAAATCCCTTGAACTGAAAAGTCTGGTAGATACCAGAGAAAGGGAAGATGATTAACATTAAACATGAATTGAGGGCATGAGGCAAGGTGTTGAAATTAGATGAAATTGGGTTAGTCTGGACTTTTTCTTGGTGGGGAAGAAGTACTGGGGATTTTAACCCAGGGTGCTTTACCACTGATTTACATCCCTAATTCCTTTTATTCAATATTATTTTATTAATTAGCATTTTGAGGCTGAACTTTACTAAGTTACTTAGGGGTTTAATCTTGAAATCCTCCTGCCTCTGCCTTCCAAATCCCTGGGATTGCAGGCATGCGCCACTGCACATGGCTTAGAATGAACTTTCTAATGATAGCAAATGATAGACACCTATGACTATGAGGGGTGTTGCAGTCAAGCAATGAAAAATATAAATTCAACATAACAGCAGCACGTAAGATCAAAATAGAACTATTTTATATTGGTACATTACCACATTCAAACATCAATGAAAACCCAAGAAAATAAATCAGAATTTCATTTAATTCTACTAACTTGGGAGGTAAAGAGCCTGGGTTTGAATCTTGTCTCTGTCTTTTATCAGTTGAGTGACCCCAGACAAATTATATTTACTATAATGGATTAACTTTTCATCTATAATATTGCAATATTATCACCAAACTCTTGGTTCATTCAGGGGTAACATGGAAATAATCGACAGGGAATCTGGTAGGTTTATTTGTTCTTTCTTTCCAAAATTTCTTATTTTTTTTTTCTTAAAATGCGTACATATATTTTTGAAGGCATAAAGTGCCATAACCAGTTGGCATATAATTTTGTGTTTTGTTAATTCACTTCATGGTTTAGAGCTTTACATATATTGAAATTGCTTCATATTACTTTTTAGTATGTCTAAAGGAACCATCATTTTTAAGACCGTTTGCTTAGCTGCTCCCTTTTGTGGAAAATTTGGATGGTTTCCAAGCTGTTTTCCCCTCTCAATATAAACTGTGATGTTGCTAACATTAAAAAATAATAATAATAATTTTTTTTAAAGAATTACTCTAATACTTTCCCAATCCCGAAGGAGAAAAAGGCATAGGCAGGCACTTGGAGATATCATTTCCCAAATGGAATTAATAATTAATGTGTCTATCAATAGATATTTTCATTGAAATCTCTTGAAAGTGCCAATATGCCTAAAATACCTGGACTTCTAATTAAAAAAAAAAAAAAAAACTTCCTCTTGACTTAGGCATTTTAACTTCTTACCTAGAGACCACTCACTTATTTAATTTGGCCTGAATAAGAAAAAATTTCCCCATGTGTCCTCTCTTGGATTTCTGAACATCCTTCCCAATTTGGACTCAAGATTAAATAGTCTGTAATAATTTTATGCCAGAGTATACAGAACACACTGATTTAGTTCCATTAGGCTCTTTTTACCTCCTTTTTAGCTTTCTACTTCCCAACAGATTAGAATATAGTTTCTTTATCTTTCCCAAGGCTGTACTGCAGAAACCTCTTCTTCCTATCTGCCATCTGCTTTAATGCCGTCTTTCATCCCAAACCCCAGTTGCTTTTGGTTCTAATTATTATCAACTCTGCTCACTCAGGTAGCTTAAAGTCTTTTGAATAAATTACACACTACTGCATTTGCTATAAAAACATATTAAGAAAATCCTCTGTTTTCGATCACGTTAAAGGAATCCATGGCCTCTGATTGTCTCCTTTTCTTTTGCCACTGAAATAAATGTTGGTTAGCTGGAATAATTTCTTTTTTTATTAATATACACTTCACATAGCATAATAGTCACCTGTTTAAAGTGTACAGCACAATGGTTCTTAGTGTGTTAACAATATTGTGCAATCATCGCCACTGTCATTTGCATCTCTCCAAAAAGAGATGGGATGTGGGATGGGGTGGTGCACAAGGGAGGCTGATGCAGGAGGTAGCAAGTTTGAGGCCACTCTGGTAAATTTAGCAAAACCCTGTCTCAAAATAAAAAATAGAAAAAGTTGAGGATGTAGCTCCATGGTAGAGCACCCCTGGGTTCAATCCCCAGCACCAAAAACAGAAAAACAACTCCACACCCATTAACAGTACCTCTCACTACCCCTCCTCATTTCCTCTATCAAATTATTAATTATCTTTGTTTTAAATAATTGTTGGTGATAAGAATTGAATCCTGAGTCTCACACATGTGAGGTACATGCTATACCACTGAGTTACCTCCCCAGACCTTTTAAATTTTTATTTTGACATGGTCTCTACAATTTGTTCAGGCAGACCTCAAATTTTCCATCTTCCCACCTCACTCAGCCTCTGGGTGTGCTGGAATATTATAGGTGTATGCCAACGTGCTAGGTATTAAACTATTTTTTTCTCTATGCATTTGTGTATTCTGGACTTTTCACTTAAATAATCCACATGATGTGTAGTCTTATATGTTTGGCTTCTTTCACTTTTCAAAATGTCTTCAAGTTCTGTTCACACTGTAGCATGAATCAGTACTTCATTCCCTTTTATGGCTGAATGATAAGCCATTCCACAGATGTATTACAGGATGTTTCTTCATTAGTTCATGGATATCTGGGTTGTTTCCACCTTTGACTTTCGTAAGTACTACTGCTATGAACATTCTTGTGTAAGATTTTTAGGTGGACATGTTTTCATCCCCTTGGGCATATACATAGGCATGGGTATGCTGGGATTTATGGTATTCTGTATTTAATCTTTGAGGAACTAATTGACTGTTTCTCAAAGCAGCTGCCCTGTTTTACCATTAACGTGGGGTTCCCACTTCCCTACATTCTACCCACATTGGTTACACCCTCTTTTTCATTCTAGCTCTTCTAGTGGATTTGAAGTAGTGCCTAATTAAGATTTTCATTTCCATTCACCTACTGGCTAAGGACATTGAATATCTTTTCATGTGATGAGTAGCCATGCACAATATACTCTTTGAGGAAATTTCTATTAAAATTATTGAAATTTTATTAAAATCATCTTATGGATGTCGACGTGTGTTTGTGTACTTCAGTCACTAGACCCTTATCAGATAAATGTTTTTCAAATATTGTTTCCTGTCCCATGAGTTGTCTTTCCACTCTCTTAACCATGTCATTCAAAACACAAGAGATTTTAACTCTGATTAGACCCATTCATCTATTTTTTTCCATTATTTACTTGTGCAGTTGGTATCATATTTAAGAAACTCCTGCCTAATTCAGTTATGAATAAGGTTTTCTCTAAGAGTTTTTTTTTTTAAATTATTATTTTTAGCTTTTGGTCTTTGATGCATTTGAGTTAACTTTTTTTTTCTTTTCTTTTTTTCTTTCTTTTGGTGCTGGGGATTGAACCCAGGGCCTAGTGCATGCAAGGCAAGCACTCTACCAACTGAGCTATATCCCCAGCCCTGAGTTAACGTTTGTGTATAGACTGAGGCATGGTTCCAAATACATTGCCTGAGAAGTGAATGGCAGTTGTCACAACATAATGTGCAAGATGACTACTCTTTCCTCTATTGAAATGTCTTGGCACTGTTGTTGAAAATCAATTAACCACAAATATATGGCTTTATTTTTAGTCTCAATTCTGTTATAGTAATGTAAGTCTATCTTTATACCATAACTCTACTATCTCACATACTTCGGCTTCATAGTGAGTTTTGAAATGGAAAAGGTGAGTTATCCAACTTCATTCCTCTTTTTCAATATTGCTTTGGAGAATGGGTAACTTGCCTTCCCATATGAGTTTTGAACATATCAGCTTTTCAATGTGTACAGAAAGGGCCAGTGGGAGGTTTTATAGGAATCGCATTAAATCTGTAGTCCAATTTGGAGAGTACTGACTTCTTAACAATACTTGGCCACCTAATCCATAAACACAACCAACTTCTAGCAGCGTAATTTACTCTCAGATAAGAAGATGGTTAGTGTCCTCTCTTCTATTTTTCAAAAGACCTTGTGAAGGATTCATGTTAATTCTTTCTTTAAAATTCGGTAGAATTCACCAATGAAGCCACCTGGAGATGAACTTATCAATATGGGAAGTTTTTGGATTACTCGTTCAAATTGCTTACTTGACCTGATAGGAGAAAACAGTTACAAATTAAATAAATACATGTAATTAATTAATTATATGTGTGTGGCAAATTTAATAAATATATATTATTAATTAATTATATACATAAGGATACATACACACACTCACCAGAGATTGAACTCAGGGGCACCCGATCACTGAGCCACATCTCAGCCCTATTTTGTACCTTACTTAGAGACAGGACCTCACTGAATTGCTTAGCACCTCACTTTTGCTGACACTGGCTTTGAATTCATGATCCTCCTGCCTCAGCCTCCTGAGCCACTGGGATTATAGGCATGTGTCACCGTGCGTGGCTATGTTTTAATACAACCTTTTATATTTACCTATGTAGTTACTTTAGCAGTACTGTATTTCTTCATGTTGTTTTAGTTAATATTGTTTTTCATCCTGAAGCAATCCTTTTAGTAATTCTTTTTTTTTAAATTTCAATTATTATTTTATAATTTCCTAGTTATTTTTTTATTTTTTTAAAAATAAATGACAGTGGAATGCATTATAATTCTTATTACACATATACAGCACAATTTTTCATATCTCTAGTTATATATAAAGTATGTTGACACCAACTTGTGTCTTGCATACTTGTACTTTGGATACCTTTTAATAATTCTTACAGGGTACATTTTTTTTAATTTTTTTCTGAAAATGTCTCTTTTTTTTAACCAGACAGTTTTGCTGAATATAGAATTTTTGATTGACAATCTTTTCTCTTTACAGTTCTTAAATGTCATCTCACTTCCTTCTGAACTCCATAGTTTTTCAAAGAAATTTATTTTAATGTGACTAAGTATTTTTGCAGGTAGCGAGTTCTTCCTCTCTTGATACTTTCAAGATTCTTTCTCTTGGGCTTTGACAGTTGGATTATGTGTCCAGGTATAGATGATTTAAAATTAATCTAAATCAGACTTTAACTTCCTTAGATTTGTAGATTTACTTTTCTCCTTAAATTTATGAAGTTTCAGTTATAATTTCTTTACTTGTACTTTCTACCCTTTCTCACATTCATCTCATGCTGGGTCTCTGGTAATGCCTATATTGGTACCCTTGATGGTGTCTCAACAGTCACTGTTTTGTTTTTTGTGTTATTTTTTGTTTTTCATTATTTTTTGTTTCTCTCTCAGATAAATAGCTTCACTTGATCTTTATTCAGGTTTGTTGACTTTTGCTTCTGCCAGTTTAAATCTTCTGTTAATTTCCTTCAGTAATATTTTCATCCAGTTATAGTAATTGAATATATAAAAATCTTTAGAATTTTTATTTCAGACTTTTAAAGTAATTTTCATCTTTGTATTGACATTCTGTATTTAGTATGATGTTGTTCTTATGATTTCATTTAGTTCTTAGACAGAGTTCCCTTTAATTCCATATATTAAAAATATTTTATCTAAGAAGCCCAATCTCTGGGATTCCTCAGGGTTTCAGGGCTCTTTCAATTACATGTTTTTGTTTTCATATATACACACTTTCTTAATTTTTGTTATTTGTTTAATGAGTTTTCCAAGGTAACTGTGCAAAGTCTCTAATCTTTGTCATTGTGGTCACTGAAGTCTCTCCTTGGTGAGCTAGGCATCAGCTAATGACTGGACAGGGGTTTCTTTAAGCGCCTGAATCTGCTAGTCTCCCCACCTTTCCAAGTGTGCCTGGGGAGTGCCTTTTGGAGCGTGCTTCAGCTCTCTGACAGGCAATTAACAGCTGTCTCCTTTCTTCGCTTCCTGTTTGCTCAAAGTCTCTTGGTTAGCAAGGGGTGAGAAGTCAGGGTTTTTCCATGTATTTTATGAATATACACTCATTCCCAAAATATGTGAGAGGTTTCCAAAGCTCCTGTGACTATCTCATTCCCCAGATTTTCCTCCTGAGATTTTGATTAGTCTGTTATTTCAACCCAATTGTAATTCACCACCTCAAGCAACCATGATGTTGAATATTCACCTCCAAAAATGTTTGATAAATGCCCCCAAAGAACCACCATTTACACAAAGTGAGTTCTGTGATAGGTCAAATAAAGACAGCCTTGTAAATGAAGCCTTCCAGAGAATTAGCAAATGCATTAAATAATGCAGTTCTTGGGGGGAAATGGGGCTTTGAAGGACATCTAGCCTTGCTTTTCCCCCTTTAGACTTCTTTTTTTCCACTATTATTTTAGGCTCTTGATTTTCAAGGGTACAACTCAGTTGGGCAGAAGTTGATGGAAATAATGCTAATGAAGTCACAAAATTGTTCTTCTTATAAATGTTCTCTTTTTCTTTTTTTATGCTTGTTTTCTTAAAAGTTTTATTTGTTCTTTTTAGATATATATGACAGTAGAGTGTATTTTGACATATTACACATACATGGAGTATAACTTCCCATTCTTGTAGTTGTACCTGATGTGGAATTACACTGGTTGCGTATTCACGAATGAATATAGGAAAGTTATGTCCAATTCATTCTACTGTTTTTTTTTTCTGTTCCCATCTCCCTTCCTTTCTCTTCATTTCTCTTTGTCTAATCCAATAGACAACTATCTGCCCCACCACCACCACCACCTTATTGTGTGTCAGCATCCACATATCAGAGAAAACATTTAGCCTTTGTTTTAGGGATTGGTTTATTTCACTTAGCATGATATTCTCCAGCTCCAGCCATTTACCAGCAAATGCCATAATTTCATTCTTCTTTGTGGCTGAGTAATATTCCATTGGTTTTATATAACACATTTTCTTTATCCATTCATCTATGGAAGGACACCTTGGTATGCTGATTTTAAGTCCTTTGGGAATATGCCGAGGAGAGGGACAACTGAGTCAAATTGGGGTTCCATTCCAGGTTTTCAGAGAAATCCCCATACTGCTTTCCAGAGTGCCAACCTATTTTTCTTGATTAGAGATATTAAGAGTGCTGCAAGCTTTCAGTTAGTTTTCAGAATTCTGACAAAGTTGATACTGACCATTTTATTCAGAGTTTTCACTGTTTTAACAAGGAAAGAATTATTTAAAATCCTTACACTGCCGTTTTTGCTAATGTCACCCTCTCTAGTGGCTTATTAAATGTGATCTGGATTGCCAGTTTCATCTGCCTCCAGTCCGTCATATACAACAATGGCAGATAAATCATTCTTAAGTCTATCTGGGACCACATCACCACTTTGGAAATATTTGACAGATCATATGGGTTCCACCCTTGGTCTGGTATACACAACCTTACAGCATAGTTGAAGCACATCTCTCCAAAACTTTGGCTGCCAAAATTTTCCTCACCCCTTGCCAATATCAATCCCAATTGAAGAACCATTCTGGAGTTTCCCATCTCTATGGCTTTTCCATAATTTCTTCCTATTGGAAGAATAATGGCTGACAATCAGGATAGGATTTATTTTGTTGGGTCAGTAGCTTGTATGGTTTGGGGTAAAAAGGTTGGCTGGCTAACAGGTCTGACTTTGAAGGGTGATATAAGGAATGCTGATCTGAGCTGCTTGTGAGGCCAGCTGCCTTTTCTGATTTGTCTTTGCAGATTCTGTGGAATCTGCTGATTCACCATTTGAGAGGATCATGCATGATTAGCATCAGCAAAATACCTTCCATTGAAATTGGTGAAATTTCAGTGTCTCTAGGAAAGGTCTAATATACAATTGCAACATAGTTCTACAAAAATTGTGTGAAAATAAGAAGCATATACAGTCAACCTTCAAACACTTTATGGTAGACACTGCTCTTGGACTTTGGGTAGTCTGAAAGGAATATGCAATTGGATGTTTGACTTTGAGGAGTTTACAACCATATAAGATTAATGGACCAAAAATGTGACTAAATGCCAGAAAAGAAATTAACTACTTGTAATATGTTAATATTTTATTACATCTAGAAGAGAAAGATCTCAGGGTAATTTCTTGTGGATGAAAATTTTGAGTAGGGCTTTACAAAATCTGGAGATACAGAAAACAGGAAGGACTTTCAGAATTGGATAGGAAGTGGTGTTCACACTTCCATATTCAAACCAGAAATTCTAATAAAATGCAGATTCTGGATTATATCTCTAGTAAGTCTGAGTCCATCAATGCTTGTCAGGGCGCAGGACTCTGCATTTTAATACTTTAAATATTACTGTTAATTTTAATATTCTGTACCTTGCATAATCCCAGTGAGGATGAGTCAGGCTGTGAAAAAGAAACTGAGGCAGGGATGTGTATGGAGTAATCAACGTCTGTTAAATGAATGTTTGTATTTAATTACAGCATAAGTGCAAAAGGAAGTGATTTTGATTATTAATTATAGGTGGTTGAAAAATCTTGCAATTAATTTCATTTAATTATCCTTTCATTTAATTACTGCACTGTTAAAATTTTGGACCCAATAATTTTATTGCAGAGGGATATCCTCTGCATTAGAAGATATTTAACGCCATCCCTGGCCTGTACACACTAGAGGAAAATAGTACTCCTCCAACTAGTTTGACAGCCAAAAATGTCTCCATGCATTTCCAAATGCCCTCCTGAGCAGCAAAATCATTCCTAATTGAGAATAAATCCCCCCAGTCTTTGTGGATAAAAACAAATTTATTCTTATCTCCGTAGTTCTGTGGGTGAGTATATTCAGAGGACCATTCAGATCAAGTCCTCAGCAGATAGCAAATGAAGTTAGTGCCAAATCTTGGAAACATGGAGAAGACTACTTCAGGACTAGAGAGACAAGCATTTGGAGTTAGAGCAGAGTGGGCTGAAGACAAGGCAAGCCAAGTTTTATGCAAGCAAATGGCTGTGAGGATTGTATCAATTTGAGGAAACAGCTCTGTATATGTGGCCAGGTACAACAGATTAATAGGTACGTCTGCTATTTAGGATGACTTGACTGGTTTAATTCTGAAAGCACCGTGGACAATTACCTGCCTCTCAAAGCAACAAGAGATCTCACAAAGGACCTTGACAATCTGAATCAGGACTCTTTAAATACAATGGCTTAAAGATAAATACAAACTTATATACAAGCACACAATAGCTTTTTTCCAACAAAAGCAACCTGACAAGTATATGCTATGATTTGTTTTTAATATTTTCATCTGCTGTTTTTGTTTAGCTGCTTGACCTTTCAAGTTGTTATATTTATATCTATTTTATAAATATTTATATTAAAATGTTTTAGTTCCTCTCTTTGGGTTTCAAGAAAACCTAGATGAATTCTGTTGAATCTCAACAGTTTAGCCTCAACTCCTATGCCCATATAAGTGAATCAGAATACTTGTGCTTATTTAGCAGAGTCTTGTTCCCAGGAGGTATCATATTCTATTTCTTATTCAATCTTCACAAAAATTCTTTGATATGTGCATAGTGTCTCCCCCAGGAGAATATATTTTAATGGGAGTTTTGTTCACTTTTTTTTTGTAAATCCAATAGAATTTGTTCAATCAGTTCTCATTGTCTTTGACACCATAAATGAGCATAAATAGAATATGAGGCTCTGAGCATAGTGGTTGAATAGTCAACTGAAAAGTACAATGGATTGACAGTAGATAGGGGCACATTTCTATTCCAGCTCTAGCCGAACAAAAAGTGTGACTTCATGCAAGAAACTTCCCTGTCTGAATCTCATTTTACTTGTTTATTAAAATAAAGAAGAAGATAGCCTTTTGCATTAAGGGCACAGGTTCTATTTCAATCATGCTTGCTGCATGGGAGCTATCCAAATGTACTTGACGAAATGAATCAGCAAACGAATGATCACTCTAGATGATTTCTAATACTTTGTCAACTCAAACTTTCTAAAGTTTCACAAATTTATGATTTTCCCAAACAACAATTGTCTTGAATTCGACACTCTTGTGACTTCCCTACACATTCTTTCTTGAGGAATTTGTTAGTGCAATTAGATACTATCTTCAAGTTCTTCTTTTTTCCTGGAGAATCCCATAAGCAAAAAAATGTGCTCTTTATCCCTACCTAAAACAAACTAAAATAAGATCATATAAACAAACTTTTGTCTTTCAATGCTTTAATCTTACAGACAAGGTTTTTCCCCCCTCCAATTACGGAAGAGATTCTCTGGTTTCTCTCTCTCCGCTTCATAACTCATTCCAATCAAACCTTTCTCACAACCAGTGCAAATGAAACCAAGCACTCCAGATTGTAAAATTCAAAACTCACTTCTCAGTATTTATTTTTCTGGGATGATTTTGTAGCATCTGGAAAGCAGACTGTTCCCTTAGTTTGAAACACCCAGTTCTGTTGCATTCCGAAACAGAACACAATTCTAATTTTCCTACCACCTCATGGTTGCTTTGTTTACCATTTGTCCTTGGTTCAACCTATTAATATTGCAGTGCCCCCTGGCTTAATCCAAAGCCATAAATTTTTCCCTGTATACAGTCTCTTTCATGGTAAATTGATCTCATGACCTGAATCTAATGCCTGTGATTTCTGAACTATCTATCAATACAGATATAAATTCTGAGTTCCATGATTTATAAACCCAACTGTATCCTTGACATCTGAATATATGTTAAATAGATATTTCAAAATTAATATAAATTCATTCATAAAAATATCAGATTTTTTCACCCAGATCTGAATCTTTCCCATCCAGTTGCTTCATGCAGAAATCAGGGATTTGTTCAAGAGTTCTCCATTTGGCTGGCTTGGTGCTGCTAATCAATCAGCATGATTGGTTTTATCCATCCATTTCTATAAATGTTAAGTTCAAAATGAATGAATGAATGAACATTCTCATTTTTCATTTTGTTTTACTCTAAGGTAGATCAAAGAATTAAAATGTGCAGTCACTGTGTTGAATTGAGAGTTGGCCAGGAAGACACACAGAGAAGATAGACTTCAGTGGTCCATGGTACCAGATGCCAAATGAAAATCCAACACCCAACACAGCAGAACACTGACACATGGAAACATGGAAGGCAGCCAGCAGTGGGAATGATAGTCCCAAAGACACAGAAATGTGGTTGCTAGAGAAGTACTTTTTAATTTTATTTTCTTGCTTTTGCTATGATTCATTTGCAACAAGTGCATCTTAGGCATTACAATGTATTGAAGGGCCTACATTTCACCAGTATCAACACCCATAATTGTCTCTAGCTCTGTTAGCTTAAAAATTCATAAATAACTCCCCTATTTAATCAATCATTGACCAATAGTTGATTTGGTAATCACAATCAAGCCACACATTACAGTTTTCCTGTCCAGTTTCTTCAAGATAGATGCAATATCAGTCATTGCTGAATCCTAGAGAAAGTGTAGGATTCAATTAAAGTGGTTGTAGAATAACACTGCTCCAACCCTGTTAGACACTTTCAGGTCTGGACTTTTTTCTTCCAGCTATTGTTCCTTTTTAATGGAAACCACACATTTCTGTAGGCATTGACTCCTTTTTCCTAATTACAACTCTGTCCCAAGGATGGTAATCTTTATTCGTTGCAATTTGCCTTGCACTTAACACTTAGCATTGAGAAGAAATTATGCATTACACAGAAGAAGATAATAATGACAAAGGGGAGGTGGCTTTGAATGTGTATAGCAGAAGTGTGTACAAGTGAATCCTCTCCTGACACAGCTGTCAGGTTCCCATGTTGTGCATCTGTCACTTGGCTGGAGACTGGTGTCCAATACATTTTAAATGGAGTCGGAGTCCTGCCTCTAGGAATTAAATCTCATTGATTTTTAATGAGTATAATTGTCTCAGGGGTCACTGGAATTACTTTTCTTCTTCTTCCCCCATTGTATAAGTTAGCTTGGTTGCTAATGGAAGAAGCAGGCAAGTGTTAACCAAAGCTAATGCTAGTTATCCGCAAATTGAAAGGCAGAGGAGTTGTAGAGTTGAGAGAAGAACCTCTGGCAGAGGCAGTGACTAATAATGGCAAACCATTTATTTGCTTCAAAACTCATTGCAAAAGGCAATAATTGTTTTAAATAGAAAAGCTGTTGAATTATAATTGGGAGTAATTGAAACTCACCGAAATATTGAATAAAACATTAGCGATTTTAACCCATGTTATCTTCATAATTATCTTCAGGAACAAAAACAGTACAGACCATGAGCTGCTATGAGTCTTACCCAAACCAAAGTATCTTTGGCAGTCATTTCTGACATGTGTTTGCTAGCAACAGCCATGGCTAAGTAGATGTCACGTCCAACTGGTCATCTCTGCACGGCTCCTCCTGAATGTACTACAGGACATGGACAGGCACAGATTGTGTTTCCAAAAGAGTGAGTTTTATAAATGTGACAAAGAAGTGCACAGGGCAGGCTGGGTGTCCTGTGACAGCCTCAGTGGGCTCTGAGCAGTATTTCCTCAAGCCATTATGATGTCACTCAGCATGCCATCTCCCCCAGCACAGCCCCGGCTGGGGCTATTAACTGCTATTTTCCAGCTGTCGCCCTCACCGTGTCTGCTGTCACATCGTTTGTCCGACAGATTCCAGCTTTGTGGCACATTCCCTCCTCTCTCTCTCATCGCCCCGCACCATAGACAGGCTCCTCTTGTATTCCATCTGCCTTTGACACCAAACTGACAGGCAGAGCAGAATGAGGTGGCCTAGACTAGAAAGTGTGAGTCAGGAGGACAGGCACAGATGACACAAAGATGGCAACAGTGGAACACACAAGGAGGCAGGCTTTCGGCACACTCATTAGACTGTGAGACTTGATGACAGGCATTGTGCCTTATTATTCCATCTCAGGGTCCCTAGGACCTAGCCTAGAGTCTGTTTGGTAGATGCATAAAACCAGTTTATCAAACAAACTTTTGATGAAAGGATCTGTACAACATAGGCTGTGGTTGATGGCTGGGGCTCAGGAGTGAGACAGATCTGAGTTCTAATCCTGCCTCCCCCTGTACCCCAGATGTGGCAGTAAAAGGCTAAATAAGCTTAGACAGGTACTCAACAGCGGTGCACCTCATTTTCACCATTATACATTTAATAATATATATTTTATAGTTTTATAATTTTTTTTTTACTCCCAAAGGACAAAGTAGTCAAAGTGTCTCATTGATGGCATGCTTCGGAAAGATCTGAAAACATTCTTGATAAACCAGCTCAGATTTTCATAACCATTCTCTACCTGGGAAGAGCTGGGCATACAGAAGGAAACCTCACATTTTCAGCTTGAGAATTAGACAAAGGAAAAATTGAAGAGCCACTTTCTAGGCAGTCTTTCCCAGAGTCTCTAGGGTGACCATAACAGGGAGAGGAGTGAGGAAGTGAGACAGAGGATAAGAGGCTTTCTTCCCTAAGTTGTGACAGTCTGATTAGCCACCTACCTAGGAATTTCGGTCCACCAGACATCATCTTTGCCTACCAGGCTTCCCATAGCACACTGACAGGATAGGAGGGAGGTCACTTGAGCAGAAGAGAGACCAAAAATTCAGAGAGCAGTGGAGACCTGCTTGCAATTCCTTTATTCCTCTAACCAAGTCAGATCCCATAATCACAGTCTAATTGTGTGATTCTCAAGAGTGCCATTTTGTCTTTGCCCAGTAGAGTATTTTTCCCACCAGACACATGGAGGAAGAGAGCTGCTTCCAGAAATCAGTGAGAATATGAGATTGGACTAAGAAAATTGTAAGGGGGTTGATTGTCTCAAGTCTGATATCAGGAAGACCCTGGAAAGCTCCCTGTACAGGGAGACTAGGGCAGATGCTTGCCTGAATATGAAAAGTATGAAATTTGATGAAAAGGGTAGGATATTCAGAGCTATGGACAAAGTCAAGTTCAAAATATTAAGATGTGATTGGAGGTAGAGCACACACATTTGAGACCTGGCACTAGCTCAGTTCAGATGTGGTCCAGATGTGGTCAGAAACCAGAGAAGTTTGTGTACATGTGGCATGCATGTTCAGCTACATCTGATGGGCTCCAACCGTATGGGTATGGTGGAATAATGCTATTAATATAATCTTACATGAGGATTTCCTAAAGGAAGTCCTGGACACTGCACACCTGGAAAGATCATCCCTTGCAAAGAAGCAATACTATCAGAAGAAGAAATATTAAAAGAGTTTCAACTATGATCCTAGAAGGAAAACATCTTCTTTGATTTTCCAGCTTTTCAATAGCTTAGAATATGTGGCAGGAAGAGAAATATCTTGTCTCAATCTCTCTTTTGCTCACTCATTCCCTTGCTTTCTCTTATTCTAACAAAGAAAAAATTATGGAGTCAATATGATTCTTGGAATCCTCTCAGAATTCATAGTCCTTGATTGCAAACCTCCTCATTAGCAGGTAAGGATCCTGTGATGAAAAAATAACATTCTTCCTTCAATCAACCCTTCCTCCCTGTCCAGCTTCATGTGTGGCATCTCAAATAAATATTAGAGGCACTGTCTGCTGTCCAACAAACAGATGGGTGTGCAGGAGTCTGAACCCTAGGGGAATTTTCAGGCCATGAGTAAGCTGAGTAAAGCCACATTTCTGGGTTTAGAAGATTAAGAGGATTGGAATGTCCTCTGAACACAGCAGCATGTGTCTCAATGAAGGAGGAAAGAATTCATGGGGAGAATAACAGCTAATGGATGGCTGCAAGGGGGTCAGGTCTGCAGAACATCACTCTATATTAGGTACTAAAAAGGAGAGCATGTAGCTTTTATTTGTTTTTAAATAAATTCCACTGAATAGCTGATACTAGCTCAGACTTGAGAAAAAAATAGTCTCAGATCTACCATTGGAATCCTCTTTGCTTTGTGAGGTCTACTTGATTCCCCAAGACATTAAACACAAGTTGGAATTCACAATCTGGAGGTGCTGCAAGGCTGGGCTTAGGCTGGCTCACCTCACATTGGAACCATGGCCTGTTCATTTCAAGTCATTTACTATTAAAAACTAAATGAAAATCAAGCGTACTTTCTCCATGAACCCTTCCTCCAGCTAAAAGACAAATCAAACTTCTGAGAGAACACACGCCATCCAGATGTATAGACGCTTTGTAAGCTGCAATAGCTGGCTCAGCAACTGGCAGAAAACCAGGAAGCACTGCAATAAGCCTCTCCAGAGAGGGGCAAGAATGTTTCATGGAGAGGAATAGGGAGTTGGTGTTCAGAACAAGATGAGATCTCAGGGTCAATAAGGACCGTCTAGTGGTTTGACTTTGCTTCCTCTAAATACTGTGTCCAAGGCACATCACATTTGGTGAGACCCTTTGGGCATTGGTTGGTTCTGCCATTGACCACTTGGATGTCTTGGCAGATACAGAATGTTCTACATGCATGCTGCCCTTGACTACTTGAAGAGGATTCAGGTTAAATACAAATTCACCCAGAGGTCAGACTAGAACCAGTGGATGAGAAAGCTATGAGGAGGAACATTTTTTTGAATCCTATTAATGCTTTAAATTTTCAAAATGTTAGAACACCAGAACCAGTTTGTAAGTGCTAATGCATATTAGGTTCTCTTGCAGGACCCAATGAAAAAAAAAATGCAGAGCACTTTATTCAAAATGTATTAAGAATTTCAAGATAAAGATAGCAGAGCATAAAAACAAATAAAGAGCCCGTCTGTATGGACTGGCCTGAGTTCACGTACCATTACAAGTAAGATTAAATTCCCCCAAACATCCCTATAAGGTGGGAGCCATTATTATCCCCAATTCAGATGACACCTCAATGGAGGCCCAAGGAATGCCAGACAATAGGTCATGGAGGCCCATATTGGCACCAATACAACCCTTCCTTCCTGGTGGCTTTCCCACTGCCACCCCTGTGCCCCCTCACTCAGAGGGAGGGAGAACCACTTAACCCCAGACAGCACATGTGAAGATGGAATAAGCCTACCCTAGGAAGGATGGTTTTTCTATACCGAGAGGTATCCAGAGTGATTCTCTTTCTGAGAAATAAACAATAGGAGAAGACATGGAACATCTATTGAAAGTGATTCGATGATTCAGACTTTTCACAAAAATCATGGGGTAAGTGCAAAGAAATGTCGATTGTTGCTATAGGGAGGCCAAGGAATCTGAAATTTTATCATATATAGATTCCAAAATCAGTTCAGGTTTAAAGAAATAGTCACTTCCTTGGGAAGTAATTTCCAATTTCTCTTGCAACTCTAATATTTTTTTGTTTGGTTTTAATTTTGTGAAATGAGTCTGTGTTGAGAACACCACTGGTCTCTTGCCCTTGCGTGCGTGCTCTCACTCTCTTTCTCTCTCCCCTTCATTTCCCTTTCCACTTCATTCCTCCTTTGTCCAGATCACGGTGTCCATTCCCATTGCCACACAGGGGCCTTCTCACCCTGCTCCTCATCATGCATCACTCTGCTGTAACAGCTTACCATAACTGAGTGACTTAAACAACAAACATTTATTTTTTGAAGTTCTAGAGCCTGGAAAGATCCATGTGCTTTTAGATCCAGTGACTGGTGAGGACCAGATTTCTCACATGGCAGACAGCAGAGAGAGAGTTCTTGGGGAGTCCCTTTTATGAGGACATCAATCCCATTCAGGAGGGCTCCATCCTCATGACCCAACTGTTTTGTGTAGTGACATCCCAATACGGGTTAGGGTTTTCATGGGGTGCACATTCAGTGCATGACATACTGTCTTCCTGGCTTTCCTGCGTTTGTCTGCCATTTGCCAAACTTTGTGTCTGTCTCTCTCTCCTTACAATCCAAGTGTCCAGGTCTTTCTTTCTTGGTCTAGTTCCACTTCTCAATCTAAAAAATAATGTATCCCTTAACCTCTAACTTTCCATATTTTGAAAATTACTAGCCATGATTTGCTCCACTCTGGCAATTTTCACTAGATTCTTCAACCCACTATAGTGATGAGAAGAAAAAGGTCGTATCTCCAAATGTAGAAAACTATGAGGACTGGAACCTCATTATGACAATGTTCCTGGGAGTGTGGAATTCCATTACATGAGTCCACTGTCCAAAAGGTGTTCTTGTGCTAAGCCAAGGGCAGTTTTTCAATGGAGTTACTCCTCAATGTGAGGCTTTTATAATGAGCCTCTGTGTATTTCTATATTTCTATCACTTCCAAGTTGTCCTATTGAAGTCCCCCATTAGATTGTAACTTTTCTTTCCTCAGTAGAACTCAAGAGAATTCCACATTGCTTGCAAGGTGGTTAGATTGTCAGATTTTCTTTATCTTTTCTAGTTTCTTTTCTCTATGCTATTTTTTTTTTCTCTTCTATGTCTTCATCTTTGAATGACACAATCTAACGTAAATAAGTATGTAGGTAAGTAGTTTTAAAGCATAGTGTTCACAAGGGAGTCCTTCTCAAAGACAGGATCCTGGATCAGTAGCATTAGCTGCAGCTGGGAACTTCTATTAGAAATGCAGATTCTCAAGCTCCATCCCATATCTCTGAATCAGAAACTGCTGAGGCCCAGTGGTCTGTGATTGAACAATCTCTCCAGGTGATTGCAAGGAAAGTTTGAGAACCACTGATCTGGGAAAACTGACTAAAAGTTCTCAATATCAGGCCCCGTTGAAGATTCTACTTCCAGAGTCCCCAGTGATTTGGAGGAAGGGGCCTGATAGTCTACATTTGAACCTGGCCTCTCTGTGTGGTCATACTGTTCTCTCTTCATTTAGTGCTCTATATTTTACCAAGTGCTTTTGCAGAATTTAAATCAGAAATTTCCTTTCCATGATGTTTGAGGACATTGTTCAGGTGGCAATTTTGTTGCAGTATCCTGACTGACTTACCTGCCAGTATTTGCCTGTGCAAATGTATACTGTGCAGTATTTACCTGCTATTTGCCTATGTTCTGTGACCCACTGTGAACACTTGAAGGAGACAGATCTTATTTTCATCAGCTATGCACAGGACTAGTTGTAGTCAGTGCTTTGTTTATAAAGTAGGATCAATAACAAGTGGAATTTTATCTATAAACACATCTGGACATCATTAGTTAATTTTGGAGGACAAGGTGACTGGGAAAGTCCTACCATCTAAGCCTTCCCATGAGTAGTCTGGCTGTGTGACCTTGAGATCAGCCACTAAGGCAGTGTGTCTAAAGACAAAGTAAAAAAAGAGAGGAGAGAATTAGTTTTACTGATAATTAAGTTCAGAAATACACATGCATCAATTATTCAGTTTCCACAAGTCCTCATTAATATAGGCTTCTCAAGTGCAGACAGAATAATAATTCAAATGAGAACTAGCCTCAAGTTTATCTTTGCATGTTCAGTGGAAGAAAAATAATGTGGAGGAGGGGAAGGAGTAGGGAGATTGGTTAAGCAGACTAAAAGTGAAAGTGAAGTGTCTGGCCATGCATAACTGAGTATTCACAATTTTAGTAGTGTCCATAAAAGACAGACATCATTTACAAATGACCTTACTTTAATGCTTCATGTATATCCAAACACAAAGGGTTTAAGATAGCTGAGACCGGGAAACCTATAATTTATATTCATTTTCCATTGGTTCTTATTGCTATGCTTAAAAGTAGATTTTATTTTTTCACTGTTCTTATATATTTAAAAACAGAAGTCAATAAAGGAGATTTTATTGTATTCTTAGAACATACTTTGGGGAGCTAAATTCATCTCATTCCCCCAGTTTGTGGGTTCTCCCATTTAACCCTGATCCTCCTATGGATATTTTTATGAAAAGAAGGGTCCATAATTCACTGTCAATTCTGTTTGGTTTGGAGACTAAAATCATACTTAGTAGAAGCTTATATAGTTTGACAATACTGAGTAGTGTTGGTGGGGACATGGGAAAAGCTAACTTTATGTATTGACACAAGAACTGAGAAGAGAACTTTGTCAATGTTTGTTCAAATCTAAGCCAATATCTGCATAACCCAAGACTCAGCCTTTTCTCCTCTGGGTATTTCCCCAGGAGGAACCCTTGCCAGTGAGCCCATGGGAGTGATGTGAACAGCGGCAGTCACTAGATCATCCCATTGAACAGTGAAGCCAAGGTTTCAACTCAAGAGACCCGAACAAGGTACAGCCACGCTCAGGTGCAGGAATGCTCCACAGCAGCTCAGCCAAGCAGACTTGACCTTCACAAGGCAAAAAGGGGGATAAAATATACAGATTGAAATATAACATTTAATACAATCAGATAATAGGCAACATCACTTTTGTATATTAGAGACAATTTAGAAAACAATACCATATGTTTCTTATGGATACATTCCCAGAGAAGTGAAGCATTTGTAAAAACATGATTAAGACACACGTACTACACATCAACTTCCAAGTCATGTTTACTGCAGTGGGGAGAATGAAGGTGAGGAGGATGTTGGTGACATGTGTAATATCTGGAATGATTTATTTTTAAAAAATTTCAGCAAACAAATGAAAGTCACTCTTGTTATGTGATATAGAAATTAATTCTCCCAAACTCTTGAATGATTTCAGCTTCCTAGTTGGAAACAGACTGTAGATAGGGAAGGTGTCATCCACGAATCCCATGTTTAAGCTTATTATTGAGGACAAATTGGGGGTGATTGAATGATTGACATATTGATTGAATGAATGCCGTCTCTGAAAAAAAATAATTTATAAGATTTAGGAAAATAATGCAATTGCATAACTGTTAAATGAATGCAAATGCAACCAAAGTGTTTGCATGTGTATAACACACACACACTTACATACACACACACACACACACACACACACACACACACACAAAACTGCAAAGTCTATCCAAAAGCACCAAGAAAGAATCTGTTGAAAAGAGCAGAAGAAACTTGAGTTCCTTCCTTTTCATCTGGGCTAACTGAAACATCCTTGCAGAGATCATGCCAATAGCACCCAACTCCCAGGAGCCCCAATCTGGAGACAATTGCATAGTAAATAGCCAGAGAGACATAAAATGTGTGTCCATTTTCCCCCAGCCTCTGCCATGAGACACCCTGTGGCAAAGGTGGGGCCTTTGGGAACCACATCTGCAGTTTGGAAATCTAATTTAATCTGGTGATGAAATCTTTGGATAACCTGCAATAGAATCACCTGGGGAATGCATAATGTTCAACAGGCAGATTCCAAAGCCCCAGCCCTCTACCCCACAACTATAAAGCAGGATCTCTGGGGTGGGGCTGGCCACTTGCTTGTTTGAAAAGCTCTCTGGTGACGCTGACGCACACTGAAGCTTGAGCGCTTGGCTGCACACCAACATCAGGAGCTGAAGCTATGGGGAGGCTCAGCACCCCAGAAAGGACCTGTGATGTCTTGCTAAATACACAGCAAAGGCAGGCTCAGGTCACAGATTCCAGAAGAATTAATAATGTGTGACATTTCTGTAGTCACATTCATCACAGAGGAAGGTGGCCCTGAAACTAAGGATGAGTTCCCTATGGACATTCTTTGGAATCTCTGCTTCACCAAACAATACTTGACTGGGCGAGGTTCGGAGGACCCTAAAGCACTATCTGGCCATTACCCCTGGTAGTGAGAAAATGAAATTCTTATTGGGTCTGAAGGTGGGTCAGAAACTACACTGGACAGCACGGTCTGTGCAGGACCAGGAGGCCCTCACCGCTGCCCTCCTGCGCCCTCCTGGCATTCTCTGAAAGGGTTTCCCTGCACAGCAGGTCCCTCCATTCTGAGCCCTGGGACTCAAGAAACTACAAAGTGATAAATCAATTATGAAATGGAAACCTCAATTACAGCCTGTCTGCTTAATTGTTTGACAAGTTAATTAATCTCCCAAGCAACTGGGCTCCGTTCTCCCTGTAAATCGTGGGAAAATAGCTCTAGCAGGTCCCTGAGGTCTTGGCAGCACAGTATCAATGAGGCTCCTGGAAAACTATGAATAATAAGCATTTAGTGGGGTCAGTGCCTCACCATAGGAATGAAGAGGTTTGCTCCAGCTTCTGCCCGGAGGCGGTTTTGTCACTAATTATTTTGCTACTAACTAATTACAATTTGTACTTGTCTGTGTATTTATTTGTTTGTTTTTATTTTTCTTCCAACAGACACGTTTCTTTCCTTTCAAATAAGATCCTGTGATTCAAACAGCCAGTGCTTCCGGATTGTCAAAACCCGATGGTAGTGTCAGCCTCCTCCCTCCCAGGACACTGTGTGAACCTAGCTGCTAGGATGCCCAACTCTGGACCTTCCAAGCCATAAAGGTAGATGGGTACTACAGCTCTGTTGAGTGAGTTAGATGGTTCCTGTCATCAGCCTTGGGACAGAATCGCACTGATCTGACACTTGTGGCCTTAAGATTCTAAGTGAGAGTGAAGCTGAGAAATTAGAGGATGTTCAATGTGGTCCAAGGACCCATGCTCCAGACTCACCTGGGGTGCAAATTTAAAATGAAAATGACTAAGACCTACGTGAACCAGAATTACTGGATGAAACTCAGCAACTTTTTAATTCTGTTATGCAGTACTACTAGGAATTAAACCTACCACCAAACTATATCCACAGCCCTTTGGTAGTGGTAGTGGTGGTGGTGGTGATGATGATGATGATGATGATGATGATGATGATGATTAGTTTTTAATGTTGAGAGAAGATCTCACTAGTTGTGCTGGCTAACCTCAAACTTGCTATCTTCTTGCCTCAGCCTCCTGAGAGCTGGGATTACAGGTGTGCCACTGCTCCTAGCACTCAGCAACTTTTAACACACTCCGTAAACAGTTTGAGACTTGGATTAATTAGAGGTTGCAGGTGGTAGTTGAAAGTAACAATTCCTAAATACACTTCCTAGCTTTTACCCTACATTGACATGCTTTTCGTTTTTACCATTATTTTGTTCTTTTTTTTTTTCAGCTATAAAAAAAAAAAGGACCTAAACTGTGGCATCAATGGTAGTATCTGTCTTAATTAAAGGCTCTACCAGGAACACCGAGTGCAGCCCCCTTCTTCATTCAGGTCACTTCAAATGCTACCTGTTTGGGGCATAGTAGTCCCTAGTCTATCTGAAACAGCACTACTACTTACTGCTTAATGTTTATTTATTGCACTTCTTGCTACCTGAAAGTGTATCCTTTCTTTGTTTATTATTTATCTCCCTGGTGGAATGTAAGCTTCCAAAGCTCAAGGATTTCCATCAATTTTGTTCAGTGCTGTATCTGCAGTAGTAAGAGCGGTACCAGAATTATACATAATAAACACTCGATAAATATTTACTGAGTCAATAGTTACAAATTTGCCACTCATGTTAATTACCAACCATGTACATGGGTAAAATCCTAGTTGCAGACTCCCTTATGGATCCTAAAGGATTAAAATCTGGTAATGGTATGAAAAACTGGTCATGAAAATCTACATAGGATAGCAAAAGTGAAAATATAACCCATGAAGTTGCTGAGATTTCACCTCAGTGGTTACAGGGAAATGTGTTAACTCTGAATGTTTACATTAGAAAAGAAAAATGATCTCAAATCAATTATCTAAAATTGTACCTTAAAAAAGTAGGACAAAGAGCTAATTAAAACCAAATGAGAAGAAACTATAAAAGAAAAATTAATGAAATGAAACATAATAGATTAAAAAATTATAGTTGAAATCTGGTTCCTACAAAAGATCAAAAATTGATAAAATTCTAGCAAGACTAAGGAAAAGAAAAAGAAAAAAAAGTACATAAAACCAATACCAAGAATGAAAGAAATAATAACATAAACCCCACAGACATTAAAAAGATAATAAGGGAAGATTATGCTTAGGCCAGCCTGCACATATAGACTTGAGAACTAAGAAGAAACAGACCAAATAGTAAAAACCAAACACACACACACACACACACACACACAAAAAAAAAAAAACTGTCAAAGCTCATCCATAACAAAGTAGAAAACTGAAGAGCCCTGAAATACTTAACAATTTGAATTTATAATTAAAAGCTTCTGAAAAAAAAAGATGTTCAAATAAAGATGGATTTACTGGTGAACTCTACCAAACATTTAAAGATATGACACCATTTTACACATCTATTCAAGCAAATGCAGAAGAATACCCTGTATGTCTCTTTTTTTTAATGTGGCAAGATTACCCTGATGCAAAACAAATCAACACCAAAACTGAAAACTATGGATTGATATTTCTCATGAACATAGAAACATAACCTGTCAACAAAATATTAGCAAATTGATAGGGCAATGTATAAGAAGAGTAATAAATCATACCAAAGTATATTTCATCTTAGGAACGCAGGCAAGATAAATATTCCAAGACCCATCAATGTAATCTGATGTGTGAAACATTAGGACCTAATAAATAAGTTTATCAAGATCCTGGAAGGCAGGGTTCACAATAAAACATCAACAATGTTACCATATACTAGCAATACACAATTAAAAACCAAATTCTTAAAAACCCTATTTTACAATACTTCCAGAAAATAAAAGAGGACATAAATAAGATCAATATCTTGAAAACTATAAGATAATGATTTTAAAAAATCAAAGGCATCAGTAAATGGAGATAAATGCCATGTTCACTGATTGGAAAAACTCAAAATGGTAAAGATGTTAATTCTCTGAAAATTAATCTATAGGTTTAATGCAATCTCACTCAAAATCCCAGAGAGATCATTTTTGTAGATTCAGACAAATTGATTCTAAAATGTATATGAAAGTCAAAGAAACTGCTATAATTAAAACAATTTTGAAAACCAAATATAAAGTTGGAGGAATCCCATTATCCCATTTTAAGACTTGAGTAATCAAAAGGGTATGATATTGGCAAAAGGATAGACAGTGAAAGCAATGAAACAGAATAAAGAATCTTGAAATAATCACAAAAATACAACTGATTTAGTTTTAGCAAAGATGAAAATGCATTTCCAGCTAGAAATAAGAGTTTGTTATTTTTTTGTTATTATTTTTTCTTTTTTACTTGTTTTAATAGGTTGCACATGACTGTGGAAGGCATTTTGACACATTGTACACAAATGGAGCACAATTTCTCATTCCTCTGGCGGCTGTACACATGATGCTGAGTCACACGAGTAGTAAAATCATATATGTACGTAGGGTAATAGTGTCTGTTTCATTCTACCATCCCCCTTTTTTTTTGCTTTGTTTTTAATAAAACAAAGTGATAACAAATAATAAAACAACAGTGATAACAAATATACAAGAAATTTCTTAATGGACTTGAACCTAAACTCCATGCCTTAAATGCAAAACATTAAAGTCAAAAACTTGAAGAGGAAACAGCAGAAAACCTTCATGGTTTGAGGTTAGGCAAATAGTTCTTTAATATTGTACCAAACACATAATCTCAGAATGAAAAAAAAATGATAGTCTTCATCAAAAATTTTAAAATCTTGCTGTGTGAACTCTTGTTAAGAGAATGAGAAAACAACCCACAGATAGGCAAATCACGTTATCAGAAAAAGGGCTCATATCTAGAATTCATAAAAAAAAAAACCTCTCTCAATACTCAGTTAAAATTTTTTAAATGGGTAAAACATTTAAGAAGGTATTCCACCAAAGATAATTTAAGGATTAAATAGCAGGAACATATTTTCAGTGTCCTTAGCCATTAAGAAAAGGTCATTTAAAGTCAATGAGATATCTCCACACAGCTATTAGAATTGTTAAAAAAAATCCATCTGACTCTATGATAATTTTCAATCTGTAAGTTATTTTTAAAATCTACATAGGTGCCAATCTAAAGAAAAATAGATTTTCCAAAGATAATGCAATGAAAATACACATGCCATGGTAAAATATGCGTGAATTCAAAGAGGTTGAGGGGAAAAAACAGTTTCTAAAAGGAAAATGTGTATTGAGTACAAAAGTTGTCTGGCATCTTGCCACAGTTATCACTGGCTGCAAGGATCAGTACTAAGGATCAGTGAGTTGAACAGGATTTGTTGGGCAGATGTCCTAATGGAAGGACAGTAAGATTGTAGTGGCCTTTGTGTGAGGTTGTGGTTCTGGAAGAATCTTTTGTGATAGTTGTAGTTATCAGGCACACATTCATGACAACCCTTGCTTTATAATTTCCCATCTTTTTATTTATTATTTTGTTTAGGGTTTGACAAAAGTCACTCCATTTTAATTCTGACAATTTTACCTAGAAAATAGCAGGAAGAAAAGGTCAAAATGAGGAAAATTAAAAAAAAAAAAAAAAAAAAAACTGTACATGCAATGTCCTGGGTTTCTTCTTGACAACACCTGGCAATTAACTCTTCCCCAATTCTAGGCCCCTGCCCTGCCTCCTGGATGTGACAATGTAGCTAATGTCCTGCCTTCTCACCTTGCAGGCACCTGGACTAGGGACTCAGGACCACCCAGGAAAAGGCTGGCTTTGGGGCTCCACTCTGTTTCCACGCTCATTGTGTTTTGGTCCTCAAGGTTTGTCTTACTATTTTCTCATCTGCAAGCTCAATCTTTTTTTTTTTTTTTAATGTGTGGGTGTGTGGTTGTGAGTGGGGGGATCCTGGGGATTGAACTCAGAGGCACTCCACCACTGAGCCACATTCCCAGCCCTATTTTGTATTTTATTTAGACATAGGACCTCACTGTGTTGCTCAGTGCCTTAATTTTTGCTGAGGCTAGCTTTGAACTGGCAATCTTCCTGTCTCAAGTCTCCTGAGCTGCTGGGATTACATGTGTGCGCCATGGAGCCTGGCTGCAAATTCAATCTTAAATCAATTTGTGGAGCAGTGACTATCACCCCCCAGGGGAATATCTGACCAGATTATTTTTAAAAATACAGACACCCTGGGGCTTCATCTCTTGGACTGAGGCACTGAAACTCTTAGTTTATAAACCTTTCCCATGTAAGCCGAATGGAAAAACCACTAAGAAGCAATAAAGATAATTTAGATGGTTTAGGGTTTTAGTAGCCAATTATCCCTTCTACTCTGACCTCCAAAGTGCTGATGGTGGCTGGGACTCCTAAGAGCTGCAAGTCTGCTTCAGTTTAGGCACGTGTGTGAGGGGAAGATGGACATGGTGTCACCAGGGCTCATAGAAAGTGGAGAGGGGTCTTCTCTCTGCTCTCAGCTGTCAAGAACCCAGAGATTCATTTCCAGAACATGGAGTGGAGGGAAAAGGAGGTATTCCCAATAAGTGAACAATTCTCTATTATCCAGAATTCTTCGTAGGGTGTACCTCTTTGAATCCTCAGAACATTCCTATAGGGAAATGGTGATCATCAAATGAAGTGATGGCTCCAAGCCCCTACGTTCTGTCAGTGTAGGCAATGAGAGTAGGAGCTGAAGATTTAATAGTCTTAACCACTAATTAATTCTAAATCCAATGGAAGTAGCACAGGATGTGGAATCACATGGATTTGAAGTCAAATTATCTTGGTAGCACTCACAAAATATGGCTGTGGGCAATTAATT
This sequence comes from Urocitellus parryii, assembly GCF_045843805.1. Lineage (NCBI taxonomy): Eukaryota > Metazoa > Chordata > Mammalia > Rodentia > Sciuridae > Urocitellus > Urocitellus parryii. The sequence continues at coordinate 135,393,192 of NC_135536.1, read as the reverse complement.
TTAATCCTGTGGAGCCTCAGTTTCCTAAATTGAGGAAGTACAGATCATAATAATTGTTGTCTAGGAAAAAAATCAAGGGTTACAAGATAGAAATGACAATAAATGTCTCCTGCTCCTCCCTCGTGTTTTAAGATTTGACGCTGGTTTCCAGCAGAACACAAGAGTTCATCCTGAAGCTTCTGTATGGGGAGTGATGCTTTGACCCTTACTCCATAATACTAGGAGTTTGCCTACATTGAAGGTTTTTGCTATTGGATCAGACTATCTCCCTTCTCCTCTCTCTTTCTCTCTCTTCCTTTCTCACAAACACACACACACTCATCTAAGCTTTCAAAAGACATACCTGTTTTTACCTTTGCTATTTGTTTTAGAAAGCACACACTGTGCTCTGAGCCATACCTAACATGCACACCTGCTCTCTGCTGCATCTGTTCATCCCACGTTGGTATTCACATCCAAAGAAGCACTTTCCCCAAGACCAGTTCCCTTCTCCCTCCTCCCACCTCATTCCCAAACAGCAGAAGGCCCTGGTCCCCACCTGAACATGGCCTTGTGAAATAGCTTCCCGGAAAGATGTTGTCTTCTGTTAGTGCAGATAATAGGATTATTCTATCTGTGTCATAATAACATGTTCAATTTAAAGAAAAAAAAATCCGAAGCCACTTAAAAGCTGCTGTTTGGTGCCGATATATTATTTCAGTAATGAGTAATCACTGAAGATATTATTCTGGATGCAGTTACCATGCAGTGATGTGAATAAAATGCATTAGATGGAAAATTGTATTTCAAGTAAATATATGCACTGGTAGAAATGTATTACCACCCATTAATATGCATTAATTCAGAACCAGATGCTAACTGGAGTTCGCCTACATGGGTTTGAATGGCAGGCAATGATTTGGAAGTGGGAGGAAATAAGTTTGGATTTGGTCAAATAGACTGAGAAATAATGGTGGTGGGGGTGGTGGCTCATGAATCAGAAACAAACAGGTGAGAGAAGATATGGGAGTGGTCCTTCCTCACCTAGAGACTTTATCTTTGACTAAGGACTACTGATGACTGTTGACATTTCTGAAACAGGGCCTCTTTTCTCTCGCCCACAATCTACATCTCCAAAAGTTCTTTTCAGAAGAAAAGCAAAGGGAGTCTGCACATTTTTTGCTAAGGTAAATGGCTTGGCATTTCATTTTACTTTATCATTTTTTTTTCAGTGCACAACAGGATCAACTGTCATGCTTGTCATCGTTAAGATGAATTTGCCCGACTCTGAAATCTGCAGTAAATTGCTCATTAGCACAGGGTTCCAGCATTCCAGATCCAAATAGTCAAGGTGGTGTTCCATTTTGTTTTGTTGTGTTTTGTTTAAGTACTGGGAATTGAACCCAGGGATGCTTTGCCACTGAGTTGCATTCCCAGCCCTTTAAAGAAAAATAAAAACTTTTTTTTTCCTTGAGACAAGGTCTTGCTAAGTTGACCTGACTGGCCTCAAACTTGCAATCTTTCTGCCTCTGGCATCCTGAGTTGTTAGGATTATAGGATTCCACAGCTCCAGGCTCCAGGTGCCCATTCCTCAAGACCCCTCTCTGTCTCCCCCTTGTAAGGGAACCCAGAGGGTTACAAAGATACAGGCGCCTTAAAGTGCAAAGGGAATTTCCCAGTCATATGTCTTCCTAACTATTTGATCAATTTTATATTAAAAGGTACAATTTTAAAACTCTCCTTCATGAAAAGAAACCACAGTGAGAAAACACAAAATAGCATTTTTAATATACATAATCCACGTAGAACCAGTATCCTGACTCTACAAAGAACAGCCAATGAATCCACATTTTTAAAAGAAAGAAAATCAATAGAAAAGCTGACAGAAATAAAACTAGGTTCCTCTCTCTCTCTCTCTCTCTCTCTCTCTCTCACACACACACACACACACACACACACACACACACACACAGGAAAGAAATAAAAAAAGAAAAAAATTAAGAAAGTTCAAGTAGTCAATAAATAAAAATTAGAAACAAGAAAATAAAAACCAAGGCCACAATAAAATATCTTTGCATCCCCATCTGATTGCAAAATAATTGTAATCCATTAATATTAAGTGGAGTAAAGATGTAGAAAAAGAGAAATTCTTAGACACTGCTGGTGGAAAGCATGAATGAATAAAATCACTTTCTAAGACAGCTTGCCACTATCTCCCAAACCTGGAGCTATATGTATCCTACGATAGAACAATTATGTTAGGCGAACACTCTAGAGAAAGACATGTTCATGGGCGTGAAGAGTCATAATAAAATTGCTGGAGTCGCCTCATGCTGGAATCATCACAAATATCCATCACAAATAGAATGGATAAAGGGCATATGGTCTATCCACAGTTAAATTCAGTGTAACAATGAAAATGACCAAGCTGTAACCATCTGCAGCAAGATGAATGTCCCAAATGTAATACTGTTGTAAAGAAATTTCAAAATACATACAATGGGATTGCTTTGAGGTATTGTTCAAAGCCAGGGAAAACTGAGCAATATTACTTACGGATACATCCAGTGTGGTTAAAAATTTACAGAGAAGCACGGAAATGGGACTCACTGAGTTAGGAGAATGGTTAATTCCAGGTGGAGGCCAAAGGCACAGAGCTGGGATTCAGGTGCTAATACGGACTTTGCTCAGATTTTGCTTTAAATGTCTTTAACTCTGTAATTCTGCCCTTTACTCCATGTGTGTATGTTACATTTTGCAATAAGAAAGTTAATGTCAAAAAGAGCTGAAATGTAGTCCAGTCCAACTTCCCAGGTGAAGATTGCGGCTAGTGCACATTCTTCGAGTCCCACATCTCTTCCCAAGTTTTGTTGCACAGTTTCAGGGTGGGCCACCATTACCCAGCCTTCTCTGCTGGCAACACTCGCCTTTCACATTCCAAACAGTCGTCTTGCTTAAGAAAGGAGTGTCATTGGGACAGTGGGTCGCCCTGTCCTGCTTGGACACATGTTCTTGTCTTGACTTCGAGGATTCCATATCTCCTTGTGATCCTCTTACATCACTGTCTGCTCCTTCCCATCTCCTTCATAGCACCTCTTCCTAATTCCACACAAGATACTGGAGCACCCAAACTCAGCCTTCTGATCCTCCTTTGTGCTCCTCTCCCCTCCTCTCCTACCTCCCCTCCCCTCTCTGCTCCCCTATCTTTTCTCCCTCTTCCTGGATGGGCTCATCTAGTTAAGGTTTTAAATACACTCTTTATGCTCACTGGTCATATCTCTCTTTTTTCTTCTGGAAATCTATTTTTTATCAACACCTGCATGTGTGTGTGTGCCAGAGACCAAGGTTAGCACATCCCAGACAAATTCCCTGTGAATTCTGCCTCTCCTCCCCTAATATTCTCATTTTAAGTAAATAGTTACTTCATTAAACTGGTTTCCTGAATATAGAGCCGGGAGCCACATCCAATTTTTCCTTTCGTATTACTCCCCACATTCCATCTATTGCTATGCCTGCAAGAAACCATTCACTTTTCTCCATCTTTATGGCTCCCAATGTAGTTGGAACCATCATCATCATCCCCTGTACTTAGTCTCTGCAATATCTTTTCCTTGAGTTCTCAGCTTCCACTGTACCACCTCCTGCAATCTATTCTCTTGGCCTGGCAGCTATAGAGATGTTAAGAATAATACACAATGAAGCACCACACAGTCATTAACCTGCTGGTTTCCCATTGCACTTAGAATGGAATCCACACTGTTCACCATGGGTGATAAGCTCAGGGCTTCTTCTCTGCCCAGGACACCAACCTCATCATCCATCAGTGCGTCACTCACTGTGCTGTGGACAGAGTGGTCCACCAAAATCAAGACTGTTTCCTGTAACCTCGATGCCTTTGCATTTCCTCTCTCCCCTTTCTAGAATGTGCTTCGCCGAGGTCTTCACGTGACCCCTGTTTGTCATCTCCCTGACCTGACACCCTCAATGGCTCTCCTGGAACCTCTTCACCCTGGCCCCTGCTTTCTTTTTCTTGGTTCGGAAATGTTTTGTCCCTTGTTATGTTCCCAGTCTCTAACACGAGCCTGACCCTCAATAAATATTCACTACATAAATGAATGAGAAGGGAGACTTTCCTCTTAAGTATATGCCTTTGTGTGTTCCGGTATTCACCACATTTTAATAGGTAAATAGAAGACAATTTTCATAGTCTATGGTACAAAGCCCCGCAAATGTAACTTCCTTTTAAAGGATTACTCTGATTGCTAAAAACAACCATTATAGTGTGGATGAGGGTGAATGAACATTCTTGTTTGCTACTGGTATGTGAATAATGCAATAAAATTTGGAATACTTTAGAATTTCTTAGCAATATTTATCACAAACTTTAAAAAGAGGGTAGACAATTTAACCATCTTATCCACTTCTAAGATTTTTATGGTGGGGGGGCACATGACATTTGCACATGCATTTATAATTGCAAAACAAAAATGAACACTATGTAGAAAGTTCTGGAAAGTAATTTAAATATGCAATAGGTAGAGTCTGGACCCACAAGTTATCTAGAAAATAGAGTAGCCCATAATTATCAAAGCTATACTGTAAAAGATAATTTAATGTCATTGAAAGCTGTTATTTGAAGTTGTAAAAGTTATTTACAATGTAATCTGATTTTTATAACAGAAAATACTCCACAGTATTTGAACACATAAAATGAAGCCTAATGGAAAGGTTGAGCAGGCATGAGACACAATGCAAGCAGTGGGTGAGGCAGCCATGAGTTCAGATCTGGATTTTCAAAAGCATCTTCGATCAACTGTATGCTTCAATCTATAAAAATATCTGTCACATTAAAAATATATATAAAGAAATCAAATTTCTAAAAACAGCTCATCTACCCATTAGATAATCCTTGCTGATTTTTAAAGGAAACTTTTGCACAATTTACAAAAGGCAAAGCACAATAAATATGATAGAAAGTAAAAGCATTCCCTTCCCTTGCTTCATTTTCTATTCCCAGCAGTAACCTCTGCTAATATTTTTAATGCCTTGATATTTTCCCCATTTCAACTCCATTTTGTCAATAGTTGGATAATATTGAATTGTCAGTAAATACCATCATTTACTTACCCACTTTCCTCAAGGTTTACATTAGGATTGGTCTCCATGGTTTTGTTGTTATGAAAACAATGATGTAGAGTGATAAGAAATCTCTAAAAGTTTAATTACTGAGTCAACGCATGTATGTTTTTATATTCTGATAGATATTACATAATTGTTTTCCAAAAAGACAATAGTCAAATAATATTTTTAGTTTATTTTAGGGGCACTTCTTAATTCATGACAGTAGGAGACGATGTTTTATTCTCCATTTAACGAATGAAGAAAACTAATGTCACCATTTTCTCAGGATAGGAAATCTAGAGCAGGTGGTTTTCAATGCCACTGTTATAGTGAATGTTTTAAGGGTTCCCTTAATCATGCCCAGTAGTCCAAGAAAGTATCCCTAGAATTACACAGTAAGAAAGAAAATTTAGAATAGGAGAAAGAACACTAGCATGAGAGAGCCCTGATCTTGCATTTTAGTTGTATTTTTTTTTTTTTTTTTTGGTGACACAGGGTGCTTGTGTGTCCTTGAATTTGGGAGAAGCTCCAATGTCATTCGGGGATGACCTCTGAATCCAAGGAGTGGGTACCATGCACAGCCCACAATGGCCTAGTGTTGCAAGGCCACAATGGATATCATGCAATGTTCCATGGCTAGAGAGACTATGGTGTAAGGGAAAGGTTGTGACATAGCCCCGTGGTGTCCATTTTGTGGCTGGACCATTGTGCTCCTGGGGATATGTAGGCTTTGAGGGAGTAGGTCAATGACACTGGAAGCCTGTGACATTCACATGAAAAAATTCCTAGCATGCAAGTTAATTATGAATGACCTCTTTAGCATTTAAAAGTTCAACATTTGGCCTTTTTGACCCAAGCAAGGTGACGAGAGCAAATGATGTCTATTGAACATTTTCCTCATAAACACACACTAGATAAGAAGTCAAGTAAAGTCATTTCTTTTTATTAGCCCAAATTTCTTGATTGCCTGGTATAAAATGGACTTGCTTATTCTGTCTTCAGGTATGCATGAATCTCAAAGTATTTTCCAATTTTAACAAAAAGTGTGTTGGTTGTATTTTCAAAAGCCAACCATTTATAGAAGAAAACATGGAAATCATCTAATTCTACATGGTTACTTCAGAGCAGATGTAGTAAAGAAATCTTTATTGGGCTGAAATCAGAGGAAGACTGTTAAGAACATGAGATTACTGTGGCTCCAGATACCATTATTTTCTTATAGAAGGAAAAAAAAAAAGGCCATTTGCTTAAATATTACAAATGTCCTTACGGAGAGGGAAACTCACTCTCAGCAGCCTAGAGATCAGGAGAAGAGTGGAAGTTGCATTGTCTAAGTTGGAAGGGTAGCACCGGATGCAACTAACCTGTCAATCACAAGTGAATGTGAAGTGCAGAACAAAGCACTCCAGTGTTGAAGCAGCTCACTCCAAAATGCAAGGGAGCCCACAACAGTGAGAACCACAGCATCCATACCAATGTAAGCTCTTTACATGAAATAATTTATTGAATCCTAGCAAAATCATTTAATATGGATACTATTATCACCTGCATTTTGTAAATAAGAAAACCAAGCCTAAGAAAGAAAGTAATTTCTTCATAATTATGAAGTTAATAAATGGTGCCACCAAGCTTCAAAGCATGACAATCTCACTTAAGAAACTCTACCTTTCGTCAAATCTGCCTGAGAATCATGACACCTGGAAATTCTAAGGTCTTGGAGAAGTGGTCCTATCAGATCAGAAAGTTTGATATTTTTCTCCTCAATGTTCTAATGCCAACTTTGCTATTTACAGAGTTTCTGACCTTGGGCAACTACTCTGAGCCCTGGATTTCTCATGGGAATCCTGACTCTTGAGACAACAGAAGTACCTCAGACAATTTGTGCTCCCTTCTGGGCACCAAACTGTTGCTGAGAAGTGACTGCCAAACCAGAGACTACATGTCCAAGCCTGTCTTACATCCAGGTGGCATTGTGGAACTAGTTTTGGCCAATGAAATATAAGAAGTGATCTGTGTCACTTCCTGGTCAAAATACATAAGTAGCTCCATGTCTTCCTCATCTTCTTTTCTACTTAGGCAACTTTGGAGGCCATATGATACCACAGGTGATGATGCTCTAAGATTGAAGATGGCTAGATCTCTGGGCCACTGCTTGGAAGATGCCCATGAGTACCACACTGGTACATACACACTGTACTTTGTATGACAAGAAAGTACATATTTATTATATTATACCTCTGGAATTTGAGATTTGCCTGTTATAGAACTTAGTCAGTCCTACAAGGTTATTCTGTAATTTAAAAGTGAAAACATATGTGAGGGATATATGGCATTTAATATATCCTCCTCTGCCCCCAACTTCTACTTTCTAATTGTGTTTCAAATATAATAGTAGGTTCATGAAGAATTATAAATAAACTGGATCACATGATGTATTTGAGGAGGATGTGAATTACTGTCAGTAGCTTATTTAGAATTTCTATATTTCTGAATTAACTTTCACAACCCTGTAGCTATTATCTTATGCTCCCCTCAAATAATAACCTTCACTTATCCACCTCATGGAACTCGTATCTTGAGCATTCTATTCCCTTTCAAGGACAGAGACACAAACTACAATTAGAATATGATACACATCAGCTGGACTCTTGTCACCAATCCTCAAACTTTGGTTGATGATGTATCCACCATCCATCTCTCTACCCCAGGAGCAGCTTCCCAGTGAGACTGGGGTTACTGTCTCCTGAACAGCCCAGTCCCTGGCACCTTGGATACCAGCAGTCTCAAGAAGATGGGGGCTCAACTATGCTTATGACGCTGAACATTAGGCAGTGAGCTATGCCCACAGGGCCTATTGCTGCCACTGAGCCCCCTCCCAGAGTTCTAAAATCAATTCCCTCCCTGTCTCTACCAGCCTGTTCCAAAGGTTCCTTGAAGCTAGGATCAGATGCATAGAGATAATGTGAAGGAGACTGAAAAGACTCATTATTCCTTAAAAAATCTTCCCCACTCCGCATTTCTGGGGTTTCTACCATTAGAAAATCACTTCTTTTTTCCTTCAGGCTCTAAAATCACCAATGGTAAATTCAGCCATATATACTTTAAGTGATAATGACAGTTTATGCTTGGAGGTGGGGACTTCAGAACAGCTGCTAACAATGATGTGGGAATGACCCTTCTGTATGCCAAGAACTCATGGGGATGACCTTATGTAGACCCTCACATCTTCCTGTTGGAACTGGTTAATTCTAACTATTAGTTTCCCCCCCAAGACTAATTATAGTACAGTGATCACTAAATGTTAGAATCCTTTGGCATGCTTCTTAAGGGTGTGACCCTTGCAATAATCCAAACTCCATTATTTATTTTGATATTTAGATACCTACTTAGATTGCCTTTTGACATTCCCAGTTAACTGCTTACACAAATATTCTGTGTTATTTGTACACTTCTGAATGACAAATTAGCACAAACTTAGCCTCTTAAAGGCACACATGTTCATTATTATCTCATAATTTCTGTGGGTCACAAATTTGGGCACACAATAGTTGAGCCACCCTCTACCTTGGGGTCTCTCAGAAGGCTTCAATCAAGTTGTTTGTTAGGGCTGGGTCTCTTCTGAGGGGAAACTCTGCTCCCAGATCACTTAAGTAGTTCTTGGTAAGATTTTACTTGCTGTGGGCTATTGGACTTATGACCTCAATTCCTAATAACTGGGGGCAGAGGTACCTGTCTACCGTTGTTACTGCCAGTTATGGGTGACTGACAGTTCTGCTCCTTCAAACGTTGAAGTCTGAACATGAGAGAAGCATGCTGAGGCAAGCATATAAAGCAGGGTTTATTTCAAAAGGGGTAACATAGACTTCTCCAGGGAGGGAGAAGGGGGCCAAAGCTGGTATCCTGGTATCCCCAGAAGTGAGGTGTTCTGCCCTTTTTATGTGTCCTGGGATTCCTGTGTTCTCCTGCCCTCTTCCCTTTATCTTTGTCCTTCCAGCTTATGGCTTCAGTGACCAGGCCCAGGAAGGTGGGACGGCCACCCGGTGGGAAACAGGTGGGCCAAAGGGGGAAGGGCAGGATGGAGCAGCCAAGGACACATTAATTACCAACTTTAAAACTCCCCGTAGGGAGGGGCAATTCCTGGGAGAGGTTACCTTGGCAAGAGGTTGGAGCAGAGGAGGTTCTTGATAAGGGTGGAGGAAGGGCCCTGAAGGCCTTTCCTTCAGTCCCTTAGGGGACAGTCTACAACTTGCTGGACTCATACAAAATTGGCCTCCTTGATCCGACCTGACTCAATTTACCTATCTAGACTAACTGCCTGTCTAATTCTGGCTTCACTGTGATCTTCCCCAGGGAGGAAATCTGTGTGATTAAAGTCAGCAAGAGACAGGATGCAAACTTCCCTAATAGTCACTTTCCATCCTACAGTCTCCCTGATACTTTCCAATATAAATCAGACCACATCACTCCTCTGCTTAAAACCCTCTAACAGTTTCTCTTTACAATTAGAAAAACAAAATTCAGATTCTCTGCTAGGGAAACATACTCCAAGTATGGTCTCATTCTCAAGTTTAATTTTTTTCTAATCCCCCAGCACCATAGTTCTTTTCCACACTGAGACTCCCTCTCCTAATGGACGGAGTTTACTTCAGCCCCAACACTTTGGGGCATGTGGTTCCTTTTGTAGGGTGCTCTGCCTCAGAGCTTTATACTTGCATACAAAGGTTAGTTCTTTTGTATACTTCATATCAAATATCTCCTCCACAGTACTTTCTTGGCTACTCAGTTCAAAGAAACTTCCCCAAGCACACCTTTTCAATCAAATCAATGGCTTTATTTTCTCCTTAGCATTTATCACTATTATGAATTGTCTGATTCTTTTATTATTTATTATCTTTCTCCACCAAGATGAAATTCCATGTTGATAGCTAGTATCTAGCTGACTTATTCGTTGTTTTTGTGGTATACTACTTAATGGATTTGGATAGATGACTAAATGGATGGATATTGGTTCTAGAGTTCATCCAAAAAGTCATAAGGTGGCAGCATTTTTTTGGGAGGGGGGGGCGTGTGGAAAAAGAGAATTCCATTAGTGAGAAGATTCACCAAACCTAGGAGAATAGCCTCTTTCCATCTCCCACCCCTCTAGGCCATTCAAGGATTAAAAAACAAAACAAAACAAAATAAAAACCACACGCAGAAATTTATGCATGGTAAGAAGCACAGTGTTTTTTGTTGATTTGTTTGTTTGGCCTGTTATAGCTGTAGGATCCAGGGAATTCTATGCAATAAAACAAAGAAGGCCTAAACTTGCACGAGTAAAGAGCAAAAGGTTGGCTATTGGAAGGAAGGTGGCCAGAAGCTGGGAACAGTTTGTGAGTCCCAAGAATCTCAGTCCTGGGGACTAGATCATTCATCAAGAAATACCAGCACCTCAACAGACTATGACTAAGCCAGATCAGGAGAAAGAAAATACTCCCAGAGGAGCAAAGCTGAGGAGGGACAGACAGGGGCCTAAGCAAAGCAGAGGCAGAGTATGTGTTATGGTTAGATATGAGGTGTCCTCCCAAAGCTCATGGGTGAGACAATGTTCAGAGGTGACATGATTAGGTTATGAGAGGCTTGCCCTAATCAATGGATGAAGTGGCTGATATAGATTAACTGGGCACGTAGGATGTGTCTGGAAGAAGGAGGTCACCAGGAACTTGCCTTTGGGGTTTATATATTAGATCCTGCTAATCAGAGATCGTTTTCCTCTCTCTGCTTCCTGGTTGTCATGTCCTGAACTGTTTTCCCCCACCACACTTTTCAGCCATGATGTTCTTTCTGCCTCATCTAAGACTCAAAGATACGAACTTGGCCAACCATGGTCTGAAACTCTGCCAAAATAACTTCTCCTCCTTTTTATTGTTCTTGTCAGGTATATTGGCCACAGCAACACAGAAGCTAACTAAAACTGTAGGGAAGTGTCTACCTAAGGCCACAAGCAGATACATTCAAAGTGAGGGAAGCAGCCTTGATCTGTCTCAATTGTGTCTCAGCCCAGACCTTCAGTGACAGGGAAGAAGCTGAGTCGTCTTCTCTGGGCTATTTTGCCTTGGCAAAAGAGAAAAAGCATATAGCCTATGGGGTCTATGAGACCAAGAAGGTAGTTAAGGTCAAGATCAAATCACACCCTCTCAAATTATTTACTAAAAGCAGTGTGGTCAACACACAGAGAGCATTTCTAAGTGAAGAAAATAGCACTGAACACAGGCGTCAAGAGGCCATTCAACATTTGACCCTTTCCAATGATAGACAAAGTGTAGTTGTCTACTCCCCTCCCTGGGCCTTCGGTTTTCCATCAGTTAAACAAGACGAGTGGACATTTGAAGGCTTCTAAGAACCAGACTGGACTTGCAAATGGGTAGGGTAGATTTTGGTAGAGAGTGGGGATAGTGGAATTCTAGGGCAAGCACACCCAGCTTAGGGCAACCAACTTATGAAGACAAACAAACAGATGGATAAATAAATAATAAATAAGCATTCAAAATGTCAAATAAATATACTTTCCAGCTACTGGTTTGTAACTTCCAGGAGAGAGAGCCCCTGAGATCTCTATCAGTGTTAATACAATTTCGAGGTTCTACTAATTTTATTTGCTCCTAAAAGAAATGTGAATTTGGTGCATCTCCTTGATTCCAGGAGAGAACGAATCCATTCCAATCAAAGGGAAGCTGGAAGAGCTGAATGGGTATTTTTTTTTTTTTTTTTTTTTTTTTTTTTTTTTTTTGAGGACAGGAGCCTTCCATGTCCCTGGGAAGTCAGAACTGGGAAGTCCCTGGGAAGCATTGTGACAGTGTCCCTGGGAAGTCAGAGCTGGGTTCTGAGTGTATCTCAGTGACGTGTGTGTTCTTCTTGACTACCTTTCCTCCTCCTGCCTGGCTGCCTATGATTGCTCACTGTAGCTGCCCACTCAGCACCGCTCAGGATCCCTGTGCCCCTGGCCACCACTTCTGCTCACCCCTGTGGGTATAGAAGTGGGAAGGGAAGCAACACCAGCACTAGCCTACAGGGCTTCTTGGGAGCACATCAGGGAAAAGGCAGCTCTTCAGTACACACATCCTAGGGACATGGATCTCCTCAGCTGATACCTTAATGCTGCACAGAAACTACACAACCAAGCGCAGCATCCCTGAAGAGAGGGGAGGAGATGACTGCAGAGAGAAACCAAGGGAGATGCCCAAGGTCAGCAGCGAATTGACAGGGAAGGGAGGGGTCAGACATGCATCACTAACACCAGATCCCTATAACTCTGACCAGGCTTAAACATGCAAAATCCAAACTGACGAGGCAATGTGAAATCACAGGATTGGCTCCACTTCCACGAGCCTCCTCCCAGTTCCCCTTGATGGAGCACAAAAGAAGCAATTTTTAACTGGTAACGTCTTGTTAACATATTTTCTGGAAGGGCTGGAGGTTGGTTCTCCATCTCCCTGTACAATATCTGGTTCTGCTTCCCAACTGAATGCAGTGACTGGTGATAGGTCGATGTCCCCCACTTGCCTGTGAGCTCAGCAGAAAGACCTCCTGCAGTTCTCCCTAAAGGTCAGAGAATTTGCCCTCTGGCAGACCTGGGATTCATATGATCAGTTCTCCCTCCTGGCCCAGAATGACTTCAACTTCCAGCTGCAATTACCCATATATTGATGTGGAAGTGCCACTTTAACACCCAGTTCCTTAGAGTACTTCTAAAGGTGCATTAAACCCTCCCTACCTGCAGAAACCCAGAAATACTAAATTCTTTGCTTGGGAACTCTCAGCAGACTCGTGAATATCACAAAGATGCATCCTAGCATCTTTTCACTCCAGCCCCCAACCAGTTGAAACCCGGCGCACGTTCACAAGGAAAAGGCCAGTAATTGGTTTTGCTGGGGGAACAACCTCAGAGATAAATGTCCTGTGTACAATCATTTACCTTCCCTGGGTGTGTGTGTGTTTCTGTCTCCAGTGCAGGTTCCTCTCATTGCTCACTCCCCGCACCCAGAATGCCATTGTGGTGACGGAGGGGCTGTCAGAGCTGTCACTAGAAAGGTGTATCATTTGGAGGGGAGAAGGCTTGCTTTTCTGGTTCATGCAGACAGGCACGTGGCTCCAAAATCAATTTGCTCCTCCTTCACACAGGTCTCCTTTTTAGTTTTCATGCCAGAAAGAAAGTCTTAAAAAGAAAGGCTATTTGGCAATATTAATTTGCATTCGTTTGAAAGGTGTGCATGGGGAAAAAGAGCTATGTGAAATCTGCACCATGCCCTCACACAGAGGGAAGGCAGGCTGGTTCTCACTGAATGCAAGGATGCTGTTTCCTCTCTGTCTCTCTGGCCCCTTGGGGTGTCTCTTACTTGTCATTTCTCCCCTATCTCACCATGCACCCTTGGGCCAGCTCCATCAAATTGCTGTCACTCTGCAGTGTGCCAGATCCTCTTACACCTCTGCATGGTGCCGATGTCATTTTCTTGGGCTGAAATGCTCTTCCCATCATGGCTGCCTTCCTAATCCTACTCATCTTTTCCTATTTGTGTGAGAGTCATCTGCTTTAGAAGTCTTTGACCAGTCTCATCTCGTCTGTTTCTCTATTTTCTTGAGCACCCCAAGCCTTGAGGACACTGACTGTAAGGCCTCCCTTACAGAGGAATTGGCTCTCTAGAATGCTTCTCTGCCAGCCCATGTAGGATGGGGCAAATTCCTTGACAATAGGGCTGATGAATGGATCAGGATGTGGACTTATCCCCAACTCCTGTGTAAACAAATATGGGTGAGGAAAGATGGGGGTCAATTTCATCATTGCTCTTGATTGACACCATTCCCAAGGGTTGATAGCAACAGTATTTTAATTAGATTTTGACATTCTTGCATTTTCCTTCCAGTTCCATCCATCCCGTTCTAGTTATGTGACTTTAATGAAGGTACTCAGATTTTTCAGGCCATAGTTTTCTCATCTGTGCAATGTGGATAATGACTCTCCTGTCATTGTGTGGATTAGAGATGATGTGTGAAGTGCTGCACAGAATTGTTGGGAAGCGGATGCCAGATATTAGCATCATTTTACTCCTAACATTTACTGTTCTTTCAATCTGTTGTACACTGTAAAGTCCTATTTAGATAAACACTTATAAGAAAAAATATTGGTCTATAATTAAAAAGAAAGAAAGAACGAAACTCGAAACTCTGATTACTAGTAACGTTTAGTTTATTCAAAGCCATATATAGAACAAAATCTCTAATTATCAGTTTGAGAGTCTAGTGGGCTTTTTAGGCATTTAACTGTATGTTATTATGTCCTTAGTGCCATTTCTTGATAAATTTATTGACATAACTTTCCTATGTACATGTATGAATACATCCCTGTGAATCTCAATATTGTCTACATCCACAGACTGGGATCCCAATTAGAATAATATATAGTCCATGTTTTAATAAATATATCAAAATGGATTATATTGTCATGTATAACTAAAAAGAATAAGTAAAAATTTTAAAAAATTACAGAGAGATAAAATATTATCTAATTATTTTGGTTCCTTCCGTGGATCACTTAGTTCAGGACACTAAAATCATGAGTGATCCATCTCATTGGAGATTGCTTGTTAATTGACACATGTTGTTTGAACATAGTGATATTGAGGCCACAACTTCTTATGAATTTAAGTGGGTGCTTCTGTAGGGAATTTTGCAACAGCTAATAGCTATTGTCATGTTATGATAATTAATAATAATAATAATAATAATAATAATAAATGTCCACCTCCTATATTTCTCCAGGGTCTTGCTCAGTTATTCTCAGAATATTACATGTTATGTGACCTCAGTGCTCCAAGAAGCAGAAAGAAGACAGCTTCAGAGACAAGAGAATTATGCAAGTTGCTCAAATCTTCTCCAATGTGGAGAGAAAGAGCAGAATTTTCTGTCATATTTGTGTAAGGTGAATTTTCTCTTTTAAAGCCTACCTCATTTTATTTCATCCAAACTCCAGTCTTCCTGGTGCCCACCTTCCACAAAGTGTCTTATTGTTCTCTGCTCTAAGAATTTTATTTGAATATGAGGTTCCTAGGAATTGTACTCACACATTACCCAAAATTTCCCTGTTTAATGAGTGAAGTGGTTCATTCATTCATTCATTCATTCATTCATTCAAAATCTTTACTGAAGAGCCCTATAGGGATCTGTCCAGGGTTCTGAGAAAAGAAAGGGAAAACAGAATACAGAAGTTCCTCAGATCAAAAATATAGAATCCAGGAGATGCTATACAAGTACACATGTAACCATCCCACTGAGAGAGAGGTGAGATGCCTCAAAAGCACCAGGTAGAAACACTGGCCCTGGCTGTGGCTAGCCACATCATACCCTCTGTGGAAAGTCAATGTCTCAGAGAACAATTCTTTAAATTATTAAAAAATATTTTTTAGTTGTCAATGGACCTTTATTTTATGTATTTATATGCAGTGCTGAGAATCAAGCCCAGTGCCTCACACATACCAGGCAAGTGCTCTACCACTGAGCCACTACTCCAGCCCCAAACAATTCTTGATCTGATACAAAACTAGCTGTGATTCAGAGAAGATTATTATTCTCTCTGAATCTCTGTCTCCTCACCAATAAAATGATCTTAATATTGTTTGCTGGCAGGTTACCATGAGGTTTAAAGATTTCTCATCTAGAAAGCATATTAAGTACCCATGAAGATGAGCAAAACCTCTCCAAATCCAGCTTCCTGCTAGAGAAGGTTCATGTTGTGTGTGCATGCACGTGCATCTGTTTGGTGTGCATATGCTCATTCCTCTTGTTTCTTTGATGCCTTTTCTCATATTAACTCATTTCTAGTCACCCAATTCTTGTTCTGGAACCTTATCATAATTATAACATTAAGGAGAGATCAGAATGGCATGTGCCCAGTGAAGCTCATAAAGAGGAAAATTATCTCCCTCAGACATATGTTGGAACTTGCAAAAGTATGCAAATCCAGCTGAGTGAATTCAGAAACATCAGCCTAGGATTTATTCCATACAACTGCCATTTTTTATCAATACAAAAAATAAATATATCGTGACCACTTCAATGGAGAAATAACCTATACCAACCAATACCACATGCATTCCAAACACAGGTATATTACTTAACAATGTTCCCACTAACGTACCATCTTCTAGGTTTCACTCATTTATTCAACAAATATTTACCAAATGCCCAATGTATACTGGGAATGGTACTAGTTCCCTATCATGCAGCAGCCACTTCTTTGGGATTTATAGACAAACCAGTCCTATGGAATTGTATGTATATGTGTATGTGTGTGTGTATATGCTTGTATCTCTGTGAGTCTGAGTGTGTATGCATGCATGTGTAAGCATGCATATGTACAAGTGTGCACATGTATTAATACATGTGTGTATTAGGTAAATACAAACATGTATTAATACATATGTGTATTAAGTAAATACAGATGTGTATATATATATGAGTGTGTATATATGGATTGTTGTGCATGTCTATATACACATGTGTGCATTCTGTAAACATCCACATGTGTATACATATATGTGCATGTGTCTTATTCTGTCAACAGTTCATCCCACCTCTTTTAATTAGGTTTTATGTTTTGGTGGTCAGTGTGGCAGTTATCAGGAAATTGAATTTTCCTAGGGAGCAATTTGCTATTATTTTTAGATTACGGTATAATCTCAATTTCTACCTGGTATAAATGAGTTCCCCAAATTTAATGTGTTGCAAACTTAATACCCAAATTCAGATGTTGATGGTATTTGGAGGAGGAGCCTTTGGAAGGTAATTAAGTTTAGATGAGGTAATCAGAGTGGGGTCTCATGATGGCATCAGTGGTTTTTTTAAGAAGAGGAAGTAAGACCCATGTTAGCTTGCTTATTCCATCTCAACAGCAACACTCTCCACCATATTCCAAGGCAGCAAGATAATCCTCTCCAGATACCAGTGCCAAGATCTTGAATTTCTCAGCCTACAGAACTATAAAATACATGAATCTTTTTTCTTTATGAATTATCTACTGTGTGCTATTCAGATAAGAAAATGGACTATGAAGCTTCCTTTCCATGGATTCCTGTTATTATCTCAGGAACGCCACTCTTCCCTAGTTCCCCAACCAAGTACCTCGCACGGGGCCAGGAGCACAGCAAGTACTCAGCAGGCACTTGTCAAGTTGAATGACAAGCCTCTGAATTTCTACCTTGTATTTATTGTGTGATATTGTCCAACTTGCCAGATATGGTCTGGACAGCTCTGCGATGGTTATGGCCTGATAGGACTATGTGACCTGAAATATGTCCTAGGCTTGGAACACTCACAGTCCCTCTAATCCTGATATAAGCCCATTGCTTTGTTTTGTTTTCCAGAAATGACCAAACCAGCTGAAATGCAAACTCTTTGAGCCCTTCCTGAGGCCTGTCAGCTCTGACCAGACTTGGGCTAATTACACTCACTGAATGTCCTACATTCCTAAAAGGGGCCCACTGACAGGTGAGAGAAGTTAGAGACTCTCAAGCACAGAGACAGTGAGCAGCATCGCCCAGGGTAACTTTGCTGCCGACTCAGGGAATGGGAAACAGAGGCACCCAGATTGCTTATGATGGTTCTGCCACTGGAGGAAATTAAAAGAGGAACAGAGGAAATGAAGTTAGAGAAAGAGACACAAGAAAACACACTCAAAGCCGGAGCAACCCTCCTTAGGAATTTCAGTTCTCATCGGGGCAAACACTAGCATGGTATCTGCAGGCCTCTCTTCTGCAGGTGGCCAGGGGTAAGTCTGAGCACTGGGCACAGATTCCAAGTCTGGCTGTGTCCAGAACTTAGCTGAGACTTGTCATGTCACTTCACCAAATCTAAGGTTCTCTGATACAAAGAATTATGACACCTCTTAACAAATGTGGATTCTGTTTACCAAGACAATGCACAGCTGGCCCTCTGCATCAATGAGTTCCACACCTGTGATCCAAGCAATCTGAGTTCAAAAGTATTTTTAAAAAACACAAATTTCATCTACACTAAATACGTACAGAAATTTTTTCTCTTGTCATTATTCCCTACACAATATAATATAACAACTACTGACACAGTTTCAGTTAACTTTTTCATTGCTGTGAACAAAAGACCTGATAAAAACAGAACATCTTGAAGAAAAGGCATGGTGGTGGAGAATGGTTCAAGACAGTAACTGGGAAGCAGAATGAGAACTGTGCTCTCCAGAGACATAAAGACACACCCCTAGTGAATGTCCTCCTCCAGCCACATCCTATGGCTTATAGTTACCATCCAGTTAAATCATTCAAGTGGATTAATCCACTCATGAGGTCACAACTTTCATAATCCAGTCATTTGCCTCTGAGAATTCTTGCAGTGTTTCACACATGAGCTTTTGGGAAAGACCTCATATCTAAACTATAGCACTTGGCATTTACATTGTTTTGGGTATCTTGAGTATATCTAGAGATTGTTTACAGCATGAGAACTGCATACTTTATGTGTGTACTATCACACTTTATATAAGAGACTTGAGCATCCACAGATTTCACTATCCATGGGGGCCCTAAATCTAATACCCCATACATACAAGGGATGAATGTAAAAATAATCAACACCAACAAAACCAAGGTGGCATGTAGTGCAAGTACAACCACTACTATGGTTATTCTGTTATTTGAGTTCTATATAGGGGTGACACTCATCTCCTGAAGCTCTAGAAAGTGCTGCCACCCTCTGACAGAGCGTCCCTTAAGAAAATTCCCCTAGTGTCAACTTGGCTTTCTTCAATTTTTCCATTTTCACCCATGATTCCAGTGTCCCCAATGATATTGGCACCAGAAGAAAATAATTTCAGGTTTGATGGTGGTCGCAATGTTACTTCCTGTTTCACTTTGTGCAAATTGATTAAATTTCCTGAGTTTTTATTTAATCTTCCATACAGTGGGAACCACAATTCATACATTTGTGGTGAGAAAAAAAATAAGACATTGACTATAAAAAGATGAATGCATTAATTCTATCTTAATAAAGATGGAAAAATAAAGAGATGAACTTAGTACCCTGAAAATAATAGGTGTTCATTAAGCATTACCTGCACTAGTAATAATTTTAAATAATTAGACCACTGCTTGTCATTCTTATGAGTGATGAGGTTAACCTTGTTATAACCAGAAAGGACCTTGGTTGTCATCCTGGGGACCAAGGATTGTCAACCTTATTTGTCAACCTTGGTTGTCCCCTCTGGAGGGGGAATATCTCAATCCCTAGAATGGCCAGCATATGGCCCAACATGCAATGGCCCTTGTTTTTATTCTACCAGAAAGTCTGTTACTTTCACCTTTCTTGCTTAGTAAAAGCCTGAGCCACTTTGACTGTTTATCAAGGACAAGCCTCAAGTTGCAAAAATGATTGGCGACAGGTTTTAATTTCCTGATACCACCCTTCTGGAAATGCAAGCCCATCCAGCCCCATAAAGAGCAGACAATGCACAGTCACTGCAGAGTGGAAACAGAGATATGGAGATAAAGACTAAGCAAAAACCAGTTCTTGGCCCTCATTCACTGAGCACCCGATGAGCCCAGCTCAGGGCTGGGCACTGCACCATATGAAAACCTCCAGACATTGCTTAAAATATTTAAGAAATGATGTCAGATGGTTTATAGTCAGATGCTATTTCGTAGAGTTATGTTGAAAATACTGAGAAGGAATGACCTCCATATGAGTTTGCAGGGAACAGTGGAACGTGGAGAAGGAGGAAACCAAAGGGGCTGTGTGTGACTTGTCTCTAGCCAGAACCAGGCTCAGGGCTCTGTAGACAGGAGCGGAGAGAAAGATGTTTATTTCCAAGAGAACAAAACTCTGCTTCCTGAGTGACATCCCAGAGTCCCAAGGATCAAAGAGTCAAAACTAATTAGAGTTTTTAAATTCTTACTAATTCTAAAGCAATTCATTTTTATTAAATTTGACTAATGTTAGCAACTAAAACCAGGTCTTCCCTAACTTGCATTTCCCCCCTAATCCTGCCTGTTTGATAACAAGAGCTTTATGATGGAAACAGTGAGGGAGCAACACTGTCACTCAGGCCTCAGAGGTATCAGCTTGCAGGTTGCTGGACCTCACTAGCTTCTGCCTATCCCTGCACCATCCAGCAGTGACCCCTTTAGATAGACAGCACAGGCATCCATCTAGCATGCTCCTGGCCTTCTATCAATATTCCCTAGAACTAATAACATTTGGGGTTTTGATGTTTTATTCTTGGGTAGGCAGATGTCTTTCAGGCTGAGGAGGGAAAAAATACCCCAGAGCTGGTTAGGGAGCCCACTGGATAAAAGGTAAAATGAAACAAGCACATTCTGTATCCTTTTTCTATTTGCTGTATTCCTCTGCCATTTGGCTATTGTTTCTCTCTCATTTGATGTTCTCTCTCTCTCTCTCTCTCTCTCTCTCTCTCTCTCTCTCTCTCTCTCTATCTCTCTCTCTCTCTCTCTCATTCTCTCATTTCCTGTCTCCTCTCTCCTAGTGATGCACCTCCTTAAATATGTCCACAGTTCACTGTAATCCCACAAGCAGGAGCCCCCCTGCCAGCAAATTGCCATCCAGGTCCCTGCACAACCACTGATATTAGAGGCGGCTCCAACTGTCCTCATATGGATAATAACCAGGCAGACTAGGTCGGGCTGCTTTGCCCTGCCGAGTTAAGCATATCTGTGGATGAGTGCATGGCAGGAAGGGAGGCTGCGCTGCAGGCTGGGGACACCTAGAGAGTCTGTGGGCTGCAGAGTCCTAAGACTCCTGCAGGAGGCTGCAGACCTCGGTGCCTCTGCCTGGGGGAGCAAATGAGGTTAGAATCCAACAACATTTTGACTGAACAAGTTCATCAGGAAATGGAACAAGCAGAAAGCCTTCTGCCCCTTCGTTATAGAAGTCTGAGTTGGTTTTTGTTTTCCCAGAATCACTGGATTGGGTCTCCCTAGCACAGTGGCAGAAGAAGAGAACCCAGAAATGAGTAAAACACAGACCCTGCCTGCAAGATCTCGTACGATGATAGGGCCAGAGACCTAATTCTACTAGGAATGAAGGAAAGTTGGGCTGTAGATTGTTGGTCGTGCTGCCCGAGAAGGTTGAAATGTTAAAATGTGATGTTCAATTGTTGCCTCCATTCATTACACATGGGATGAAAATGGGTTCTGGCCAAGATGAGGTAGTTCCACCTCTCCAGCTCTTCCCAATCACAACCCCAAAACCATAACACACCAAACAAACATGGAAGCCTGAGGAGGTCCACGGGGGAGGGCAGCTGCCCTGGGACCTCAGGACTCGGGGAACAACACAGAAGAGAGTTCCCTGGGTTCCTTGACTGTCTTATTTCATCCCAGACAGGGCACTGCAGAAGCCTCCAAACCAGAACCTCTCACAGACACAAACAAAAAGCTCCAAGAAAAGTCTGTTTCCCAGCCAAAAGGTCCTCTAAGAGCAGAGATCCATTTTGGTAGTAACTGTTCTGCTCAAGTCAAACTCCAACAAATAACTACAATTTCTCAGCAGGAGCAAGAGGAGCAGAGCTTCCTTTCCACTCCCATGTAAACAGGAGGCACACCAGTCCCCCTTCAGGCAAGTCAGCAGGGTCCACAGGGAAGTGGAGCCTTCCCCATATCTAGGCTAACCAGAGACTCACTTCCTGCCATCCACAGAGGTCAATGGGGCCCAGTGTCAGCAGACATCAAGACACAGGGCTAGAGGATACTCTCCTCTTCTATCTTCATGGCTCAGTGCAGACCTGAGCCTCCACCACATGGGCGTCAGGGAAAAGGAACAAAATGGAGGGAAGAGTAAAAGGGAGCAAGCAGGGCTAATTTACACTCTGCTTTTTGGTCCCCTGCTCTGATGTCATTGAATCCAGCAAAAAATGGATTTTTTTTTTCCACTCCTGGCCTGCAGTGACAAAGCACACAGCAAAGGTCAAGGGGGAAGCCCTGCAGGCAGCCACAGGGTCACAACTCCAGAGCCTTCCAGAGGGGACCAAGAGAAAAGTGGAACCTGGGACCTGCCCCTTTGTAGTGTGCAGAGATCTGAATTCAAATCTGTAAAGGCAATCTCACCTACCATCCACAAGCTGCTGGTATCCAAGGGACTTTCAGATGGAGTATTCATTCAACTCAATCAAATGGCACACCTACTAGGTGCCAGGCATGATGAGGTGCTTCAAGTACACAGTAAAAGGCTTTTCTATGTCATTCAGGGTTTCACAGCTGTAAGAATCCAATAGGAGGGTAAACCTTCAGTGGAGTCCTAGATGAAGAATACTGGAACCAACATTTGTCCAAGGCACAGCAGGCACGGAAGAGGAGGCATACATACCCAGGAGCTGAGACCCAGGGAAGGGTTCAGGCAGAAGATCTGAGGAAAAGTTTATTGAGAGATGGAGTGACTTGAATGAATGACAGGTGTTATCAGGTGCAGAGGTTCATCATCAAACTCTAAATAGAAGTGCTATTTATGTGTTCCCTTCACAGTGAGAAAATGACCCTTACCCTTCTAAATGTGTTCTATAACTTCAACCAAATTCACGTCAAACTTCCCCTACCTTCTCATCTCCCTGCCTCCAAGAGACAAGGTGTTATCAGGTCTCAGTGGAAAACTTCTCTTGACATCTATACTTTGGGTGGTGAGAAAGAAGGTGCCCCACTTTAAACCAGCCCCATTATACTGACTCTAAGCCATGTCCTTTCTCCAGGAGCCCAGAAAGCCTTCTATTAACGACTAGATTTCTGCTTACACAGGCTGCGCCCCCAGCACACCCCTTCCTGCCCAGTCTCCCAGCCTCTTTAATGCTGGGGCCTCAGGGGCATTTCTGTAGGGCACAGAGGGAAAAAATTTAGAGCCAAAGGCTTGATTCTGGAAGTCCTCTAATCTATTCCATTGACCAAGCAAATCCTACCTCCTGTCTGAGATCTCTCTTGTCAAACAAAAGACTGCACACACTTCACAGAGTGCACTGCTGCTTAATGAAACCCTGAGTCCATTATGTCTTGTCACCAAAAGTGAATTCTGACAATGGCTGAAAAAGTTCCTGGAGAGATGACAGTGCATGCATCTGACTCTTTAAGGGACAATGTGTGTGGTCACACAGTGCTTTGTGGATTGGCAGGTGGGTTGGGAAAGAGGCACCTGCCACTCTCGCTCACCTGCTCCGTGACCCACTTGGAAAAAAAAAGAAATGATGACAGTAAGGCATCATCCACGTGTAAAGGAAGAGCCAACACTATCCGCCTCTGCTAGAGGTTCTCTAAAAGATTATGATCAGAAATGTGACATCCAGAAAAGATGTGTATGCCTTCATGCAATTTTAGACACTATGCTAACTCTAATGATGTATTACATATTCTTTATGTCTATTTTTCTTGTCTCTCACATTGTAAGAATAATGCTACCCTCTCCATACAGTCGGTGTGATAATTAAATGAGCTATAAAATGCTAAAGATAATGGTGGCACATAATAGTTAGTATCTCAAATAAGTGTTGCTGTTGTTCTTACTGGAACTGCCAATTTCATGCAATGGTAATTCATTATGCTTATAGAGGATTTTCAGTGTACTGAAAGTCTTCATGTTCACTGCAGGTTATTATCTTCATTTATAGAGCATCAAAGAAGTTAAGTGACTTGCCCCAGGGCATAGGCTAGTAATGATAGAGCTGGAGAGTATAGAGTGAAACAGTGGTTCAGAGGGTGGCCTTTGGCTTTAGACTACAGGGATCTGAATCTTAGCTTTACTACCCTTTAGGTATGCAATTTGGAGAAAATTACTTAACCTCTCTACCCATCCATTTCTTTACTTATAATAGGTTGTTGGTGGTGCAAATGAGACAATTGGTGTGAAGTATTCAGAGCTGTAACTGGCATAACATATGTGCTCAATAAACTGTGGCTATTATCATTGAACTCAGATTTTCTGAGTCCAGTGCTCCTTCCCTTATATAACTCTAAAGACAGCATACTTTGGAATCTGTTTTAAAATTAACCTGAACTGGGAATAGAGAATATAAGCCTACTATTATTGAATAGGTGCTGAGAGTAGGTCCATATTTTAGTCAGCTTTTTCTCTGCTGTCACTAAAGGATCTGACCAGAATAACTATAGAGGAGGACGTTTATTTGAGGCTCACAGTTTCAGAGGTCTTAGTCCAGAGAAGGCCGGCTCCATTTCTCAGGCCTTGAGGTAAGGCTGAACATCATGGTGGGAGAGTTTTTGTGCCAGAGGAAAGCAGCTCACATTATGGTGACCAGGAAGCAGAGGAAAAAAAAATCCACCCTCCAGATACAAATATATACTCAAAGCCATGCCCTAAATTCCCACCTCCTCCAGCCACACCCCACCACTTCAGCTACCACTCAGTTAATCCCTATCAGGGGATTAATTCACTGATTGGGTTAAGACTCTCACAACCCAACTATTTTTCCTCTGAACTGTCTTGCATCGTCTCACACATGAGCTTTGGGGGAACACCTCACACAGCACATTAGAAATATGACACAGAATGGAGATTCACAGAACAGAGATGGATATCCAGTAGAAAGGGCTTAGATTCCATTTTTAAACAAAGGAAGACAGACCATACAAACACTATAGACTACTACCTACTCCAAAGATACGCTTGATTCCTTCTTAACATAAAGTGTCAGACAGACATAAAAATGTAAGAAGGAATTTCAATCATCTAAGAGCTGCTAGAAGCCCAGTTCTATTAGAAGCAGGATGTCTTATTTCATTGATTGGCTTAATCTCTCTGAAGAAACAAGAAAATAGTGTATGTGTGTCGGGGTGGGAGGGGGGGAACAGAGGTTTTATGATTTCTAGTCTGACTATGGAAGGGGAAACTTTTTGGCAAAGCAGAAAAAGAGATCCAGGAAGAAAGTTGCCATGAACTCTCATCTGTCTTAATAATAAAAAGGAAAAAAGATTTTCCCAGTAGATCACTTAATGGCTTACAACTTGGAACTGAGAATTGACTTTGAATTCTGATTCCTGTGTGGTCTAAACATGACCTTTACTCATTTACCAAAACTATCTGAATTTCATTTTCCTTTTTTGAAAGAAGGAATAAATCCATGTTTGTTATGAACACGATTGTTAAAACTAAATGAAATGGTGCAGGTGAGAAACCTAGTACAGTGCCTGGCACATAGTGGCTATTCAAAAACAAAAAACAGATAAATAAATAAACTCTTTTTCTTTGGTTTCCATCAACAGAAAATACAAGAGACTACATAGCTGACTTTGGATAGGGATTTCTGAGAAGTAAAATTATGGTGATACAATTAGGAACAATTCTAATAAGTGAGAAAACACTGTTAAAGTAAGACATGTCATTTCACAGAGAGCTCTCTGACAAGCTCAGATTGCAGAAGGCCAAGGACAAAAACACATATAGGAAGGTGTGTGAGCAAGGAGCAAAATAAAACAGGTGTGCAACAAAACCCATGGGGAGGCTATGGGGCGTGGGGCTGAACCACACACAACTGATACTCTCCCAAATGCCACAGACGGAGGCTTTGAACCTTCTTCTGGCTTGAGCAGTTGAACAAGGAAGCCCTAGGCATCCAGCTTAAAATGCAATGGCCTATTAATGACTCTTAGGAGAGGCCAGAGCACAGTTCTCTATATTTTTTCTTCTCACCTTTTCTCTAATCAGAGAGAGTAATCTGCAAACTGGAAATGCCAAAGCAAACAAATGCAAATGAGAGACCATAGTACCATATGGGAAAGAGGCAGAACAGGCTTTGATCCCACACTCAATGAATGCACAGCCTGCAAGAGGTCAGAGGGGCACCTGCATGAGATAGTGCAGAGCCCCCAGAGGCTGGTATACAGACCTTCCCTTCCACTCCTCCTGATGAGTACACTATCTGAGAAACCACAGGACCTGATCTGAGGTTGAGGGGACTGACCTAGCTCCTGTGTTGGAAAGAGGTGGAAGGAAGAGCAAAGTTGAAGCCAGGTGATCAGACGAGGTCATACAACAGTGCTTCACGTCAGAAACAGGCACCTGGTTCCAGGAAGTCAGCAGTGGGAGGAAGTGAGAAGGAAAAGCTTCGGGACATATTTTAAATATTTTATTATGAAAAATCTCAAATAGAGACAAAAATGATAGGAACACAAAAGTGGAGTGAGGACTCATCAAAAAACTTCAGCTCCTGGCATATTTTGCCTTTTTCCATACTCATTTCCCCCCAAATCCCACCAGAATCATGAGAAGCCAATAGTAATCCATAAATAATTCAGTATGGATCTCTGAAAGTTAGATTCTTGTTAAAAAACATCATCACATCTGAAAAACTTAACAATACCTTAACATCATCAAATATCTAATCAGCATTCAAATTTACTCGATTGTCTCATAATTTTATGCTTTTACAATTTTCTTTTGGGGATCAGTATTCATTCAAACAAGGTCCACGAACAGCATTTATTTCATATTTCCTAAGGGTTTTATAACCTCAAGATATTTTTTTTATAACCTCAATTGTTTCTTTTTTATTTTCCTAACACTTATTTTTAGGACTGGTTTCTCACATTTTAGATTTTGCTGAATGCATTCCCATGGATTGTTTAGCATATTTCCTGGTCCCTTACATGTCTCATAAATTGACAACTGTATCTAGATCCTTGATCAGATTCCATGTATTGCTATTAATTCTTTTGGAAAGAATGCTTTGAAGATGATATGTATACTTTTGTCTGAAAGCATTAAGTCTGACGTTTCCTCCCTTGTGTTACGATTAAGCATTGGATTCAAAGATCTGTCACACGCACCCCCTCAGCTTTCACCTAATGTTCCTTGACAACACCAGAAAGCACTGCATTGACCCATCATGCCATGCAGCATAGCCGACCAATGACACTGCAATAATATCATTCCATTTTTGCTCATTTGCTATAAAATCGTAAAAGCAAAAAAAAAAAAAAATCCCCTTCAAGTGTTTGATTGCCTCGAGGTATCATTTAAACAGAAAAGATGGGAACATGTTTACTTAGTTTATTTAATCAGTTTTCAGGAAAAAAAAGTGCTTTTTAGCGTTCTCCAAAAGCCACCATTGTGATTTTTTTTTTCCTGTACCATTGTGAGCTCATGGACTTAAAATATTTAATATATTTCAATGCATTTTCCTAGTTCTTTCTAAATTAAACGTTTTTTTGATCATTGTCACTTTACATGCAATTGTAAGAAATAATAGAGATCCTGAATACCACTCACCCAGTTATCCTCAGAAATGACAACCTACATCTTTAAGAATGAACTCAAGCAGGACTTCAACATTGGTGCAGTAAGGTGCAGAACTTCTCTATAGCCACAAGGATTCCTCATGCTTCCCTTTTGTAACCACATCCATTTGCCTCCTGTCCCCATTCCCTCCTTAACCCCTGGTGTTATGGTTTGGATTTTAAATATGCCTCAAAGGCCTGGATGTTAAAGACTTTTTGTTAGCCTATGACTCTATTGGGAGGTAGTGAAACCATGAGGAGGTTGAGCCTTGTGGAAGGAAGGAAGTTCATAGGGGGCATGTCCTTGAAGGGAATACTGGGACTCCAGCCCCTTCCCCTGACCCTCTCTCTCTGTTTCCTGGGTGCCATGAGGAGAACAGAGCTCCTCTACCACCTACATGCTCCTGTCAAGATGTACACACCCAAAGTATGGAGCCAAGAGACTGTGGTCTGAAACTGTGAAACTATAAATATTTTTTTATAAGTTGATTGACTTAAATATTTTGTCACAGTGCCAGAAAGCTAACACACTCCAAAATCATCAATCTAGTTTTTCTATGATTTATCAGGTCAAGATTATTATATAAATGGAATCACATATTTAGAGATCGACTTTTCTCATGTAGTATGATTCTCTGGAAATTCATCTAGGTTATTGCATATATTAGTTCATTTCTTATCAGTGAGTAAATATCCCATGTCTTGGATGTGCCACGTTTGTTTAAACATTCATGTTTTGAAAAACATCTGGGTTATTTCTAGTTTGGGAATATTATTAAGACAGCTTCTATAAACATTTGCCAATAAGATTTTTGCATTCTGTAACTTCTAATTTCTCTGGGGAAAATATCCAGGAATATAATCTCTGGCTCATGTGGCATCTACTTCTTAATTTTTAAAAGAAAGTGCCAAACCATTCTCAGTGTGGCTGTGCCATTTTGCATTCTGTGCCATTTTGCATTCCCCCGGGCATTGCATGAGTGATAAAGTTTCTCTACATTCTCAACAACATGCTTGTTTTTTTTTTCTTGTATTTCCTTTTGTGCCCATGGATGTTTAAATTGTTGAAAAACTGATTCTACCAGCATGGAATTACTTATATACTATTTTTGTCAAAAAAAATACAAAACTCTGAAATACTGGGTTTTTAATTTTAATTTTTTTGGGGGAGTGCATACCAGGGATTGAACTCAGGAGCACTCGACCACTGAGCCACATCCCCAGCCCTATTTTGTATTTTATTTAGAGACAGGGTCTCACTGAGTTTCTTAGCACTTTGCTGAGGCTGGCTTTGAACTCAACGATTCTCCTGTCTCAGCATCACGAGCCGCTGGGATTACAGGCATGCGCCACCGCACCCGGCATTGTTTATTTTTATCTGACTATTTTTTAGTCTATTTTCTCTCCATTCTTCAGTACTGTCCCAGAATTCCAAGTCATCCACTGTGGCTTTATCTGTGACTGCTGGGAAGAGTTGCGGTTTCTACCTCCCTAACAGTTCTCCATTTTTACATAGTAGAGCAAGATAGTGTCTTTGATGTGCCCTCCACTTACCTTATGGGTTAAGACTCAGGGTGACCCTCATTACCACTGCATAATGGCAGAAGTCCTAAATCTCCACTAACCTGCTTGATAGCACCCCACTGAGTAGAAAGAGAGTGTGGCATACTACTAACAAGGTGGATGGAAGCCAGGCTCTCTTTTCTTTCTGTCGGCACTACTGGAGGTGTGGGGACATTTCTGTTGGCATTACTAGTGTGTGGGGGACTTGTCTTAACAGAGGACCTGTTCCTTACTGTTTTTTTTCTGCCATCTTCCTAGCAGGGTTTTTGGGCAAATATAGAAGCTTAGGTTTTCCACTCAACCTTGGATGTAGTGGTTGAGGGTGGTGTTTGGCTAGAGAACAATGGTAATGGCCTAAGTTTTCTGTCTTCATTGGTTGCTCTTTTCCTTCTCCTTTGGATACAGACAGAAGAATTTTGAAGGGCTTTTTCTCCTAGATCCACCTCCATTTTCAAGATACTGTCCTTGGCCAACAGATCTGGGACATAGGAAGCATAAAGAAAACCCTGGGATTTTACCACAAGGGTGTGTCTTTGACCCTTAGGTCATCAGCCAGTCTGCTTCCTTCTCTCCACTTTTCAGAGTCTTATCTTTGCTTTATTAACGCCTGGGGTTTTTTCTTGTACTGAGAAAAAGGAATAGGAGAAAAATGCAACTATTCCGTTTTCCTAGAGGCAAAAGACTAATTACTACTTTTGATGTTGAAAATTTTCAATATGTGGTCAAAGGGGGCATCTTCAAGTTGGCTTGTGTTTCCTTTGATTTTATCTTAGAAGTCATTGATAAATGCCTTGGTTTATGATAAGTTGCTCCAGGCTCATCATCTCACTACCTGAGTAAAAGTGAGTGTAAGTGTAGGTGTTTCAAAATAACCATACCAAAATGATACCTGGAATTATGGTTATGTAAGATGTTCTAGATATTTTTTCTTTGCATTTTTATTCTGTACTTTTCATGTAGCATAAAATTGTTTCAAATCCATTTGAAGGAATTCCAGTATTTGATAATATTAAAAATGCCACACATGTGATACATTTTTAAGGCTCATTTGTTTTATTTCTCTTTTGAGTTTTAGGGATTGTTTTGTTTCCATTTTGATTTTGGTTGTATTTTATAATCGTTTAAAACATTACTTAGTTTCCAAGTTACATATAGAAAACAAGGAATATAAAGAGTGGTCTAATTTCTTTCTGTAATTCCTCCAACCCTTTTTGTTCTCTGTCCCACAGATTTGAGATATGAAATTCATTGTATAAAACATGATGTACGATGAGCTTTGTTTCTGAGTTTCTATTCTGTTTTAATAGTATCTTGTGCTGCTATTCATGTTCCAGCTCCTATTGTTTTCATTGAAAAGGTTTGATGACATATTCTAATATTTTGTTGGGCTAACACACTCCTTTTCAGAAGAATTAGTCTTGTTTTGCAAGTAAATTTATAACCAACTTGATTAGCTTTTGAAATAAATCTAACATTTGGAGAAAGTATTATATTAGGTTTACACATTTGATTGTGGATATCTTTTAAAGACATAACGAAAAAAACTTCAGAGATGTCAGATATAAGTTGTAAGTGAATAAGAACGGAAGATTTTGAGGTACTTGGCCCAAGACAATGGAAGAATGGAGCAGCCAACAACTGACACAGAGGCAACCATGGTGGCAGCAGGATTGAGAGCAAAGGCCATGTGCTTAGTTTTAGATGTGCTACCCTTGAAAACTCTATTATGTATCGAAATATAAACGTGAGGTCGGTAAATGGGAACATGAGTCTCAAATTTAGGGTGGAAGTCAGAGTTAGAAAGTTGAATTTTGGAGTCACTGTCAAGGAATTCATATTTACAATCATACAACTGGCTGATATTGCCAGAGGAAGGGGATAATGGATACTTGATCCAGATCAAAAGGATAGTTGTGACAAGTTGTGACATCATTATTCCTTGGAAAGGAGTAACCAAGAAGGATGCTGGAAGAATGTAGAATCAAAGATGAGACTGCAATGGGATAAGACAACAGGAGAGAGAGAGAGAGAGAGAGAGAGAGAGAGAGAGAGAGAGAGAGAGAGAGAGAACGTGATATGTTGGTCCAAAAAAAGAGTGGAAATACTGAGTAAAACAAAGGCTCATAGAAGAAGCAGCTTAGGCCTCCATGCCCAAGGGATATGATGATCCAGTACACCGTCCCCTTTGTGATGTCATGTTCCACAGTTTGATTATCCTTGATGGACCACAGTCCAACCTTCAGCCATCCACATGGATGTTGGTCCAGGATCTCCTGAAGCAGATGGTCCTCCTTCTGACATATCATCAGAAGGTCAAAAGCAGCCTAGTATGACCTCCAAATACCTACGTCATCCACCCAACTTCTGTCACAACCTAGGCATTGTCTTCTCGAATCATCTCAAGAGGAAGGGGGATGAGTACAGTACTGGAAGGTATATTGATACAGTGACCACATTCACATAAATTTTATTATAGGAGATTATGACAGTTGTTCTATTTTATTATTAAGGATCCTTGTTAATCTCTTACTGTGCCTAAATTATATCTTAAATTTTATGATAGATACGTATGTACATCATATAAAGGGGTTTGATGCTATCTATGGTTTCAGGCATCCACTGGGGGTCTTGGAACATATTTTCTTGGATAATTGGGGACTACTATTTAGGTAGTATATTGTACTCATAATTTTCTTCATTAAGAAATCTCCTTGGGAGTCCGTCTTTGTTCTGATTTTATTCTACAGTGTCTACATTGCTCTTCTCTCAGAGTTCTTTTTGGTAAACAGTAGTTAATAATGTCTGGCTATCTTAATCATAGCAAGAATTTATAAGAAATCAAACTCCAGTTCTCTTAACAATAGAATGGATATTTCAGAAATATAGAGAACTTCATAACATTGGAAGGATGAAGATTGAGACTTGGGAAATGACAATATTTTGTGACTATTGAGCAGCAGGAGGTGAGAAGTACAGCATCTGTGACATGGAGGAAGTATTTGGTAAAGAACCATCAAAGCTGAAGACAGCCCTAGCTGCCCTGGAAAACCATCACAGCATCTGGGAGCTCACCCCAAACATCCCTTCATCTTTGCATCACATCCTCCAAAATCAAAACCATGGGCAAAAGCATATGATTGGCCAAACCAGGTTCAGTGGTCTCTGCTCTGGCTGCCAGGTGTGCTGAGAGAAGAAAGGTCTCACCTGCAGATTCCACTGCAGCAGGTGAGTAAGGACAATCTACCAATAGTATGTGCAATAAGCAAAATTTGTCAAATGTAAGAAAGGGATGAACACTGGACAACTAAAAATTAAGCACTAACACACATATAAAAAATCTGCTGATGTGACAAGCTTTGATCAGTAAAATCTGAGGAAATGAGAAAGGAGATATGTCTGGGGACTAAAGGCATAATTTTAACACTAATTTCCAAAAAGCAAATAGTAAAGAACAGATTATTGAAATTGCCAGCTAATAAACTTGGGACTGTTAATAGCAAGGAATTGGCTGAGATGAGGAATCAAGGCTGAACAGGATCAAGGTCAGGAGAGGAGTTGGTTGGACAATATTTTAAAAGAGCTTATTAAATGGCCAATCTGTTACCAATGAAATATTATAATGCACAAGATCTAATGTATGCAGTTATGGGATTGTAATTCAAGAAGATCTTAAAAGCTTGGAATCCTGGGCCAAACATCCTAGAATAAATGGGATAAAGGTAAATGGGGCAAAAGTGAAATTTTGCATGTAGGTTCAAAAAAGCAATTCCTCTCTTAGAAGATGGAATAGCTTAGATACAGAAATGAGAAAGATCATATAGTTCAATTACTGCATTTGACAAGGATGTTAATTTGAAGTCCAGGAAGAAGGTAGAGAGACTTCCCTAAGGTTTCACAGCTAAATAGTAGTGGAACCAGAATTAGCACTCAAGTCTCATGACTAACTCCCTTAAAATGCTTGAATATTGCCATGAGTGCCTTCAACTTGGCATCTATTCCTAGGAAAATAATTTGATGAAGCTTAAGAAAGTATGTGCTTAATAGGTGCCAGAAGCATTAGCAGCTGTTAAAATAGTAACATCAACTTAGCCTGAACTAAAAGAAAGAAGGACATTGTCCAAAACTGGAAATAAATGTTGCTCTTCTTCTGCTCAGGTCAGCCACTCCTGCAAGACTGTGCTTGTATCTGCCAGAGGGAATCCAGAGGAGAGATGGTGAAGGTTCTAGAAAATGATCACGGAAATGGCTGGAGGAAAAGTGGATGGGAAAGAAGCAGCTAAGAGAACAGATTGCAGCTGCCCCCCAAATACATCAGAAATTCTTGTGAGAAAAAGAAGGAAGTATTTTCTGGGTATCCCTGGTGGCAGAACTAGGATCATTGGCAGAAGTGATGGGGCGTGTGGGCCCTGTAGGTGGGGCTATATAAATGCAATCTCTTCTCCTTAATCCATCAGTGAGGGGTGCAGCTCAAAGTAATATAAGCTCCCTTTCAACGCCTAGCTTTTTTGAGATTCTATTACTTTCCTAAGGCAGTTTTTTTTTCCTATCAGATATTAAAGTCTTTGAAATTAAGCTCATTATAAAGTCTCAGAGAGGAGCGACCCTGACTTACACTCTCTGTGGTCTCCACAGTGCCTAGAACAAGGAAAAATACACACAAAGTATTGAATCAATACTGGCTGGCTGATACAGCCTTTGATATTCTTTTCTATTCACCCTCCTTTTTTCCACAGCCATTGATTCTGATCCACTTACTGGAACATAGCAAAAAAAAAAATTGTTATGCACACATATGCAAGGTATTGTAAGTATTTCTTCAAGGAAATACAGAATTAAGAAAAACAGTTTTAAGATGTAAATAATTATACAGAATCATTCTTGTATATACATAGTTGTTGAAAAAAATTATGTCTGTTTTACATCTTTATGCACAAGATCACACACAGCCAAATCGAGTATCATTCCTGTAACTTTATCTTTCCTTTCCTCTGCTTCATATTATTTCTATGACCATTGCTTTTAATGTTGAGATGTGTGTATTATCATAAGATGAAAAGGAATTCACTTTGGAGGGTTGGGAAAAGGATGGATGAAGGAAGATTTTTGATAGAGTTTCTGGTTTGGTTAATCTAACTACAGCTGTCTTTTGCATGACTGTATGTATAGGAGAGTGATTTCAATGCTGAGCCTCAGTTTCTTCAACTGAAAAATCAGAAATAACACTACATATTGCTGCAAGTTTTCAGGAGGATTGGTGTCAACTCTGGATATCACAATTGCTCATTAAAATCAGTCCCCTTGTATTTGCCACTGATACTCCCCCAAGCAGGAGTCATCCCACGTGATTTCAGGGGCCTTTGCAGTGTAGGAATTTTCATTTCCAATACCATTGGGGAAACCCTGCTTAACCAGGAATGCAAATTGTATGTTACTTCTCTTGCCAATTCTGCTCAATTGGTAATGAATGCCCAGAGCCCTATTCCAAGCATTTCTAAGCTATCCAATGCACTTCCAGAAGATAAAAGAGAACTGGAATAGTTATGGTGAGTACCAGAGTGGAAAGTAACAATAAGAAGTGCATATATTTGCCTTTAGCAAATACTATTGCTAGACCAAGAAAATGTATGATGAAATAGTCTAAATTAAAAGTCTGGATTTTCATTAAGTTTAATTAATTTAAATTACTTGGGTCTTGGTTTTCATAACTGTAGTAAAATTGAGATTGACAAAAATGATGATGATGATGTGGATGGTCATGACCCCCTCCCTGTCTAATGGAAACATGGAGAAGGCCCGATAGGGAGCTCTTTAGAAAGCCGTCATGAACCAGCGCAAGACACATGATTAGCCAAGTGCATGTTTAAAGGCAGATTGTCAGAGAGGAGCCCAAAAGGGGGTTCTGGGTAGTTAGGAGTGACAAATAGAAAAGAAAGAGTCTGAAAGGGCCAAGAAGAGAAGGACCAAATAATTTTACTTTCTCAATTTGCACAGAGGCATCCTACACCATATATACCCCTTTAACAGGTGATGTAGAGGAATCACTGCAAAACAAAATCAAGGACTCTGCAAAAGGAAATGTCGCATCACTGTTGAATTAATAAGCTGCTTCCCTATCCTCCACTTTTACAAAGAGGGGAGCTGGCATGTGAGGGCTGAGGCTTCTGGACCCATTTATCATCTCCAGGGACATTGCTTTTCTTGTTTAGAGGACTGGCAGTCGTGGGTGGCAGGGAAGAGGTAAAGGCAGGGAAAGCTTTTCTGATAGATGTGATAAGGGGTCAATTATTCAAAGTATTTTATATTTATTAAGTTCCCATGATATATGAAGCATCCACCTGTGAGGGTTGAAAAGGCAAATGGTGTTTGCTATAGATGAAGCCCAGGGAAATATTATGTGAAGGTGAATTGGGGGCAAGTTTGATGAATAAGTTAGTATTAGGTGAGCGGAAACATCTCTTAGGCCAAATGGCTTCCCATGAACACTGTGCAGAATGATTTGTCCACATGAATATAGTTTATCTTGAAGCATCCAAAGTGAGGGAGTGGTGTGTGTGTGCATGTGTGTGAGTGTGTGTGTGTGTGTGTGTGTGTGTGTGTGTGTGAACATGCATGTCTCTGTGTGCAAGTCTCTGGATAGTGGTGGGTGGTGGAGTAGAAACTAAGGGAGGAAGGAAAATAGGAAGATTGCTATTGAGAAACTGGACAACTAGGAAAACCTTGGAGAGGTGGATTCAAGTCCCCCATACAGCTCACCAGGGATAGCAGGAACAGCAAAAAGAAAAGATCTTTGAGTCTTTTCAAGTCTAGTGTGGTCTGTGACATCATCCATAATAACTGACTTGTGATTTTACTAATTGGCAATAGTTATAGTTACAATAAATGCCAGTTCTGCCTTATTTAAGCAGTGAAGGTCTCCCTTGGTGTCCTAGTTTCTATCTATTGTACCATACCTTTCTAGTTCCTGGGAGCCCTTGGAAAGTTACTTTTCTCTTGTACCCACCCTCCCCTTCTATTCCCATCACTCACTAGATTACATTTCTTTGTCCTTTGCGATTTGTTGATTGGCTTTACATGTTTTCAGGGATTACCTTCACCCAAGGGTAAACTTGGCCCTTGATGGGTTCCTGTGGGGTAATTTTAAGCCCTTGGAATTACTCCTCTGATAAGAACATCCAAGCACAGGGCCAGTGACATTGCATAGGAGGCACCATAAAGCTGTCCTGTAGGCTTCTAATCCATCTGCCTCTCCCCCATCCTCTCCCTTACTCTTCAAAGACCATCACAGATATCAAGGCTCAAATGAGTCTGTGTTAGTCAGCTTGCCATCACTATAACCAATACCTGAGATAGTCAACTTGTATAGAGAGAAGTTTTACTTTGGCTTACACTTTTAAATGTTTCAGTCCATGATCTGTTGGCGTGTTGCTTTGGGTCCGAGGCAGCACATTTTGATAGAAGAGCAAACCACTTAACTCACAACCAGGAAGTGAAACAGAAGGAAAAAGAGAAGTTCAGGTCCCACTGTTCCCCTTGAGGGCACACCCTCAATGATCTGAAGACCTCCCATGAGGTCTCCCATCTTACAGTTTCTACCACCTTCAACCATGCCATGCTGGGAACAGATCCCTTAGCACATGGGTCTTTGGAGGACTTTTCAGATCTAAACTGTAGTAGTGTTTTTATAAATTCTGATGTTCATTGCCATATATGTCGTGTCAGGAATTACACATTATCCCATTTAATCCTTGCAAGACCCTTGAATAGTAAGCCTTGTAATACCCACATTACAGTGAGGAATCTAAGGCTCATAAAGGTTAAATGATTTGCCCAATTCTACAATTTAGGTGGAAGAGCTTGGGATTGGGACCTAGGTCTATCTAATCTCTAGATCTGGACTCAGAGTCACTAGACAGAGTAGCATACGTGAGAATTCCACTGATCTATAAACTCACATACCAATATTACCTTGAATTCTGAGAAGGTGACACTTGAAGAATAAGAAAGGGCCAGGTATAAGTACTTTTAGTTTCTCCATGTCAAGAATAAAAGGACAGTAAGGACAATGACTCCTCCCACCCACCAACCTGGAAGATCGACCTATCAGTAGTCACATGGTGTTTACCCCCCATCCACACTACCTAGATATCATTCCATGTGACTTATGTGTGGTGGTGCCAGTCCCTGCCACCATCGTCCCAGGAACCTTCCCTGCTGATTGGTCTATCTGGCCTCAGAGCACTCACCTCCATTCTGCTTTCCCACAGGTGGACAGACACCTGAGTGGAATGGAATTCATCAAAGTAGATTCACATCCTAGGTTCATGGCAGCAGAAGGAGGTAAGAGTCAGAGACAGAGACAGAAACATCATTTTAGTAGCATGAGAACTTCCTAGTGCCATTCCACTTGATAAGGAGATTTGGACTTGGTGAACCCTGCCTGGGGTGGTTGCTAGGAATCTGGTGTCCCCCAACTCTGTGCTCTTTCCTCATCACCTCTGAGTAGATGCAACCCCCAAGTTAAGATACAGCTTGTGTTTAAAACACCCATGGTTCACAAAGTTCAACTGCTAAGGGCAAGTCCTCGACTTCCTCACACTCAGTTAAGGAAGCCATTATCTACATAATCTGTAGTACATGGCTGGGTCTGGCTAGCTAAGAAGGAGTTTTTAATGAAGTGCTACATTCTGTCTCACAAGGACACTCTGGAGCCTGAGACCTGCATAAGTGGTGACTGCTCTATATTGGCCTGTGGATATTTAGTGGATCACAGAGTTCTTGGCCCTCGGCCACAGAGACCCCAGGTGTCCATAGTTTTGTAGAGCTGAGGCTGCAGTCACTACCATGGAAAGGGAAAGTGAAAGCCTTGTGTATTCTGAAGATTTAGGGGAGCAGAAAAATAAGACTGAGGATACCAGGCTATAGAGAGGAGAACAGGACAAGAATTAAGAAGATATAAAAAAGAGATCACTATTTTACCAAAGAGACCAAACAAGAGAGAAGAAGATTGGGGATGAGATTTTGCATAGAGTGCTGATTTTCAATTAAGTGGCCCTCTTCCCTCTCAGGCCAGGACTCCTCTTTGCAGGCCTGTCCCTAGGCACAAGGATGATTCGTGCCCTGGACTCAGCTTCTGCTGCACACAGATATTCTTATGCAGTCCCTGCAAGGTTTATCATTTTTCTTTCATCCTCATGTCAAACTGGCAATCGAATTGTCACACAACTCTGAGAGTCTACAACCATGTGAAAAATACTAACTATGCACCATTTCCAATTTCTAATTTTATCCAGAATCATCAGCCATTTGCAAGCCTCCCTGTCTTTTTGAAAAGAACTATTCCTGAGCTGAAACGATGGTTCCTACTCTGCACATTGTAGTGTTTTTTTTAACCCTCCCATCCCACGCCTTTCTCTTTCAAGGGTTTAGCGAAGCTAAGTAGGAATGATAATTTGAAATCTTATTTTCAACCACCCTCATCCTCCAATTATCTTCTCCTTCTGGTCTGGTTCAGGCTGCAATGACCAGTGTATTCCCTACCTAACTTTCTTTCTCACACTGGGTCACTCTGGCCTTTTTATATCAGTCCCGCTTCAATTTCATTCTCCCATCTTAGTCATCAGGACTGTGAAGTGTGTGTATATTTAGCGCCATCTGTTTGGTTGGTTACCTTCTGGTTACTTCTTGCTTGACTTCCCCAAGCTCTTATTCCTCAACTTCCACTCCTCTCTTTCCTCCCTGCTTCCTCTTGGCACTGGCACGCTGGTATCTACTCTCCCAAACCACTGTCAGTCTCCAGCTGCAGTATCTCTACCGCCATCCCTGGAACTCAGGTGGCTGTTAGTCATGCCTTGCCCCGCGACGTATCTTCCAGTTGTCTGTTTTGCACTTTTAAGTTTGTATAAGTTCCCTGAGGGCAACACCTTTATACCTTTTTTATTTCATAAGAGACATTCATTAAGCCAGGTGTGGTGGTGCATGTCTGTAATCCCAGTGGCTGGGGAGGCTGAGGCAGGATTGTGAGTTCAAAGCCAAAAGCAAGATGCTAAGCAACTCAGTAAGACCCTGTCTTGAAACAAATTACAAAATAGGGCTGGGGATGTGGCTCAGTGGTCGAGTGCCCCTGAGTTCAATCCTCAGTATCAAAAATAAATAAATTAATTAAATTTTTAAAAAGACATTAGCATTTTTGATCAAATGATGCACTGATTGATTTATCTTCCATTATTCACTCTCTAAAAAGAATGTACATTTCAAATGTAGTGATAGTAGAACCATTTAAGTAAGATAGAGAAGGACAGTTAAAATTAGTGGAAATTATAAACTGTTTTTTCCCCAAAATGCTCAGAGTGGAACACCTTCTGTGAACCTTTTTGCCTAATGGCTGCAAAATAACTTGATATTGATTTGATGCTTCTTCTTTTGAGGATTCAAGTGCTGAATACACTCTGACACTTACGGGGTGCTCATTAAGTGTTTTACATGACCAGTTGATAAACTGAAAGGTTCTTTTAGTTTTAATTAAAATCTAGTGTTGATCATTGCATCAGGAGATTTAAGGACCCAGGAGTTACTCGTATATCAGGGCTGATCCTTTGAGCAAAGCTTCTTAGGACTGACAGTGTCCATAACTGAACTTCTCAGGGACAAAGAGAAAAAAAAAAAATGCTGATTCTGGGAAGTAAAAATGTTGCACAGTCACTTCATAAGGAGAATGTAAAGACAATAAATATCTTCATGAGTAAGTATGGATTAATTTTCTATGTTTACCACAACAAAATACACTGGGTAGTTTGACCCCCCCAGAATATAATTTCTCACAGGACTGGGGAATATAAGTTCAAGGTTATTTTTAGGCTCAGTGTCTTTGGGGGCCTCTCTCTTTGATTAGCACATGATTGCCTCTCACTGTGTACCCAAAAGGCTTCCCTGGGTGTTTATACCCCAGGGGTCCTTCAGGAAATCCAAATATCCTCTTGTCCTAAGGACACTAGTCATACTGAACCAGAGCCCCCCCCCCCTAAAGATGTGTTCTAACTTGATCACCTGGTTGAGAGTCCCATCTCCAAATATCATCATATTCTCAACTTTGGGGACTAAGGGCTTTCATTTATAAATTTAGACAATATAGTATAATTTCAAAATATTCCCCTAGCTTCACAGTAATTCTGTGAAGTAAATAATTTTAATATTCAAAGTGAAAAGTTTAAGAAAGTAAAATATGAAGAGATTAAGGAGGCACATGTCTGTAATCCTAGTGACTCAGGAAGCCAAGGCAGGAGAATCCCAAGTTTGAGGCCAGACTCTACGACTTTGTGAGACCTTGTCCCAAAATTTAAAAAATAAAATCAAAAGGGCTGGGGATGCAGCTCAGTGCTAGACCACCCTTGGGTTCATCTCTGGTACTGAAAAAAGAAATTAAATAATCTGTTTGAGGCCAGACTCTACGACTTTGTGAGACCTTGTCCCAAAATTTAAAAAATAAAATCAAAAGGGCTGGGGATGCAGCTCAGTGCTAGACCACCCTTGGGTTCATCTCTGGTACTGAAAAAAGAAATTAAATAATCTGTCTGAGGCCCACATTATAGAAGTAGCTAGCTTGAATTCATACCCACAATTTCTGACTCTAAATAGCACATACTTTCTACTTCAACAAAGTACTGTGAAGCAAAGAAACATGAGCAGTAAAATATTTGCGTGTGTGTGGGGGGGTGATGGATGAGAACTATCACAAAGAATGTGACATTTCACATCAATAGTAACCTTCCTGTGACATCACAGAAAACCTAAGACGATACCTTGATTCTGAGTCTATGAATGAGTGCCCTGAATTAACACTCCTTACTTCTGTTTTCACATAAAAGAAATTTAATAGAAATGAAATCCCTTCTCATTTCTTCAGGGATTTTGAGGTCACCTGACGGAGACAAGACTTTTTAAAAAATTATCTTTGTAAGATGAAAATTCATAAATATGTAGAAAAGCAGAAATGATTACTCATGTGTCTACCAAGATTCATGATTTTTTTATATTTTGCCAAAGTTGCTTCATCTACCTATATCCCTGTGTCTTTCTATCTATCTATTGATGGATCCTGTCACAGTCTTCAAATCATTCATCACCTATCTTCCAAAACAAGAAATCCTGCTATCTGCCACATAACAACTTTCACACCCAATAAAACTTATGATTTTCTTGTATCTTTTATCAGTCAGAGTGTATTCAAAATTTCCCCCATTGGTTCCCCAAATGTCCTA
Source organism: Urocitellus parryii (assembly GCF_045843805.1). Lineage (NCBI taxonomy): Eukaryota > Metazoa > Chordata > Mammalia > Rodentia > Sciuridae > Urocitellus > Urocitellus parryii. The sequence goes on along the minus strand of NC_135536.1, from coordinate 135,351,992 downwards.
TATAGTGAGGGTATTTTAAGTTAGACTCTAATCAAGGAGCACATATTTCATTAGCTTGTTAAATCTGTTTGATTTCTTTAATCTAAAATAATTTGCCCCTTTTTTCATGATATCACATTGATGAAGACACTAGACACTAGTGTTGATGTTGTTACAAATGTCCCACTTTCTGGGTTAGTCTGATTATCTCTCATAGTGTTGTTTAACTTGTTTATCTATTCCCTGTATTTCCATAATCTGGAGGGTAGAATTAAAGATTTAATTAGTTTCATCTTAAATATCTTAGCAGGACAAGTCTGTGGGTGGTTCTGAAGTTCATTTTCCATCACATCAGGAGACAGATGATATCTGGTTGACCTGCTCTTAATGATGCCGAGTTTAATCACTTGTTGACAGACAGATTTTTCCATTGTAAAGCTACATATTTCCTATGTCAAGAAAAAGTTATGAATGTGTGTCACCTAGACATCATGCAAATACCTTTCACTTTATTCCCCCCACACACTATTTTAGCATCTGTTGATGGGCTTTACCTCATGGAAAGCATTGAAAACCCTAGTTAGGGTGAGTCCTGGTCCAGTCCCAGGTCACTGTGCCCTGGATAAAGTTCCACATCCCTTCCATCTTTGAATTTTTCTGGACTCTGGCTAAGTCTGACAAGTAATGTGTACTCATTAAGTCTTTGTTTTTTAATGATGCTAAGTCTTTACTTTTTAAATACAGGATATGATATAGCCGTACCTGGAAATTTATAGAAAAACAACAAACAAAATCCATATTAGAAGCATACTTATTGACTAAACTACCAAAAGCTATCCCCAAGATTTGCAAAGGCAAAAATACAACCTGTAAAGACCATGACATGTATATATACATTTTGATTCATGATCAGTCATTTGACTTGTTCCCATTCTTTTTACGTAGTTTAACCTGAGCCCCTTCTTGACCATTTTAATATTGCTGATAGAATTGCTTCCAGGCCTCTGAGAGGTAATGTTTTGCAAATTCTTTGAAATAAAGCTCAGAGCAATATTATACATGCCATTCCTTATTCTGAAAACCAGCTTGATGGCAGGATGGAACAATGAAATAAAACATGTCTCTCCTAACATGTTACCCCCACTCATTATAAACAAAAACAGGAGCACTGTATTGTTGAGTACACCACCTAAAATCCAAAGCATTAAAAGACCTGAATATACAGGTCACAAAAAAATAAACAATAATGATTACTATACATGGAAGGGAAAGGTTCCTTCCTACTCCGCCAGTCAGGCTTTTGGAAGCAAGGATTTCTTCTAATCCACCTGCATGCACTCATTCCCCATGCTAGGTTCTTAACACTTAGTAATGTTAGAAAAAGACTTTATTAAGAGTAAGTAGCCCTCTATAATTAAATTAATACAAATTGGAACAATAAAATATCATTTTCTACTATCAAATTAGGGAAGATTTTTAAACTGTTTAAACAATCTGTAGCATTAACTGTTTGTAATAAAGCAACACTCAAAAGAACCTACAGAGTATGTATTTCCTCCAGCCTAGAAAGAAATATTCCAAAATGTTAACTGTATTTCCTGTTGGAAGTAAAATATATAGGGAGTATTTTCTTTTTCTTATTCTTTGTTTGGTTCAGTATTTTCCAAACATAGTTCAACAAATATGTTCCTTATTATTAAGAAGAAGCATCATTTAAAAACAAAATGAGTCCTTGCCCTGCTTCCTTGCAGAGGACACTGTGTGTGGGGACCACAGACCCTGGGAAAGCAGTGATTATGTTTGATCATTCTGCACATATGCTCTCTAGGTCTAAATGCCTAAATGACCTTCATATAGTGGGCATAAATATGTGTAAGTGTGTATGCAGGTTTTTTTCCTTTTCTTTTTTATTTCTTTCTTCCCCAGCAGGTGTGTTTGAATAGCAGCCCATTACAGCTCACTTGGTGCTATAAATATTTATAAGCACGCTCCAAGGAAGCTATTGTATCATAAACCAGCCAGTGGCATGGCCGGCTGCGATTTCTGAGTGGAGGTGCGAGACAGCTTTTGGGGACGTGAGCCCTACCGAACATGAAGCACTGGAGTCTCCGAAGCGTGAAGGTCTAAGCAGAGGTTCGTAAAAGACTTTAAGTCCATCTCTGATGGCATGGACTTGATTACTGGAGAAGGTTGGAGCCATGAAGTCAACACTGGGTCACATTTAAGAGGAGGGAATCATAGTGCCTTCCTTTACAGAGGATGTTTAACAACTCAATGAGCAGCCCTTGCTCCCATTCTTGGTTTTAAAGAGGGTGTGTGCGTGTGTGTGTGTGTGTGTGTGTGTGTGTGTGTGTGTGTGATTGAAGCCAACAACAGTATGACAAGGGATAGTCAGGGAGTATGCACAAAGCCATGGAACACCCTACCTTCTCCTGGTGAAGAGGGAAGAATCGTGCTGGTCCTGAGGACCCCAGAAATGAATTCCTGTACACTGAGACACAGAACTCCCCAAAACAGAGAAAGATTGAGCACATTACATTTGACTAGATTAAGTAAAGAGGAGACAGCAGGTTCCTTCAACTCCAAGCCTCTGTTCTGAACATTGCTCACACCAGAATAGCCTAGCCAGTTAATACATGAATTGTGTGCATCACTAGCTACCAAGGCCACTGAAGTCTTACCTTCAGTCTCATAGAGAGGGCAGAACTCTGAATCTAGGTTTAGAAGTCCTAATCCACTTCTTGCCTTAATTCTTCCATCCCTGGAACTCAGGACAATCACTTAAACATGGAATCCCTTTCCTCATTTGTAAAGCACACACATTACCTTAGATTTGTTAGAACATACAGAGTTTTCAACTGTATTTGACACATAGTACATGCTTGATAAATATTGGTTCTCATTTCCTTTGATTATTATTGTTTGTTTGTTTGTTTTTAACTTCAAACATGAATGCCTTAGTCTGGGCTCCACTTTCTTCTTTTTTTCTTCAACCCACTTATCCAGGGGAGAACTTTTAAGAAAAGCTTTCAGGCACGATGGTGTATTTGAGACATGCTACAAGGGAGGAAGAACAGAGTAGTGAAAGAAGAAAAAACACATGTATGAATGCATTATCTAATGACTATTGCTGTGATACTCAATCCTGCTGGGGCATCTAAGGTAATGAATGAAACTCATCTCAGGACAGTGTGCCTGGAGGTGAAAGGAGGAATCTTTATCCACTGGCTTTGGGGTGAGGGAGTATCTCTTAGCACCTGCATGGAGGTGGTTGAAATTTACTTGGAACTATTCACCGTCAGGTAGCAAGGTGGATTCCATAGGGCATGTCATTGCTCAAAAGAATTGTCCCATATACAAGTCTGAAACTATGACCCTTGCAGGTTCAGACCCACCCAGGCTTGTCTAGAGGACTGATGGGCCAAACCCACTCACAAGTCTAATTTGCAAGAACTAAGACGTTTGATAGAAATGACAGATGATCACACACCACAGAGCTGACAACCAGCATTATGAATGAGACCCCTGATATACTAGAGGACAACATCATCCCTTGACAGTCCAAGAGGAACAATGAAGGGTATAGCTATAGGTGCAAAGTGCGGGTGAAGGGGTATGATGGAGACTGTAGGAGGAGAAGGGATAGCTTCTAGCACCTGTGCTTACAGGGCACAGAGAGAGAGAGAGATGATTGTGACTACTGGGCCAGAAAATAGACATGGCCAAAGTTTCCCAAGCAGACAACAGGGGAGCATTCGATACAGGATGCTTTTGGGGTCATCTGGAGTGTGGGGTCCACCAAGCAGTTATCTGAAAGACCCAGGAAAGTGGACACCACACTTTCTGGGACACATGGAAGGAGTAATCCCTATAGTCCATCGAGGAGGGCAACCCAGAAATTCCGTATCATGTTGTTTTATTTATTTGCATCCTCCACTTCTAGCCTAACCATGGTTAGAGTCATTCGTATTTCATCAGATCCATTGAGCAACACAAATGAAAAAGAAAAAATTATAGAGAAACACAAAGATTCCTCTTCCTCCTCCTTACAATTAGTGTTACTGCTATACTAACAACAAAGCACCACTGAGACCTATTAACCATACTGAGTGGAAACCTTCCTAAAAACTATGATATATATGTATATATTATATACACCAGTATTTTTAAGCAAAGGATACAAAAAACAATAATGTTTTTCATTTTCATTTTTCAGAATTTTTATTATTACTAACTGTATTGGCCCCTACTGTCATACAGTGTTGACATGTGATAAGCAATTTGTCACTACCCAGGATGGCCCTTCTGCTGCCATGGTTTTATAATATTTTTTTATATCCTCCCTTCCTATCAGATTGTCAGCTGTCACCTATTCATTGTCTTGTTCTCTGTTATGTTTCTAAATATCAGTAAAGTGGCCACATATTGTTATGCAAATATCAAGACACAAGGTCCAGCAGAGGACATTCCTATCTCTGTGGGGTGTGTGTGTGTGTGTGTGTGTGTGTGTGTGTGTATGTGCGTTTGCACGTGTGTGCATGTGTACATAAAACAATTTGGGACATCTCTCTGGCTGCCTGAGTACTAAACATTTCTGGGATGGATTGTCTGAAATAATACTGTCCCTGGGAAATCCATGCCTATGGTTGTCATGACAGCTAAATTGGTAACAGTAAGGACCTTGCTGAAGTGCCATGTGGAAAGGACAAATAAAATGGCACCATGCACATGCAGATTAAATGTTCGGCAGCTCAAGGTTTGGCCTAGGAATGGCACTGCCGCTCTTCTGTCCTTCCATCCATCACAGAGGATGCACTCGCCCACACATGTCGTCTTCACACATTCTTGGTAATTCAAAGCCACGTCCTGTCTGCAGAATCTTATTATTGTGTCTGCATTACAGGGCAGCTAGTAGGAAATTGAAAAATTCCTCTGAGTCCTTAAAACTGCTGACACACTGAGGTTAGGGTTGGAGGAACTGGGTTCTCCCCAAACTACGTGACTGGTTAAGGCACAGTCCCTCATTGAGGAAGAACTTTTGCAAAATAAGGGATCAGCCCCCGCCCCCGCTTTTTTTAAGTTTCTTTGCATTCTGATATCTGTCATCTAAATTTTCAAAGGAAAGAGACCTGAAACTTTCAAACCAGGATCTTGTCAAAACTAGATGTTTGAACTTGGGATATCAACAGGAAATTTTAAACCAGCAAAAATGGATATGAGAGTTCAGGAGAGATGTCAACTTTGGATTTAAGCATTATCTATTGTTTAGTACACTCTACCTAGGAATAGTCTGGGATAATAGTCAAAATATTGAGCCATTTGTGCAGCACAGTAGCCCACCAATTAGAACAGATAACCAAAGTGTCAGTGCTCCTGGTACAGAAGCAGCGAATCTCAGTTCTAGGACTGTCACTTCTCAGCATGTTTCCCCAACTTGGTCAGTGACTGTCTTGTGAGAGATGGGGACAAATGGGTGTTGAACAAATGAATGATCTTGTGAAAGTGTGAACTCAAACATGCTACAAACAGTGACAAGCCTTATAGTTTCTGTCTCTAAGAAAGAAGAGTGTGGAAGAGACAAGGGCACTCAATGCCACATTTTCCGAGCAAGATGAGAAAAGAGAATGCCATTAAGGAAACAGAGGAGGAGTAGTCATAATGTTTGCTTGAAGAAAAACAGAAAGAATGATGTCATGGTCAGCCCAGGGAGAAAAATATTTCATAAGGAATTTGGCAATCCACAATGTCAAATTCTGCAGAGGGAACAACGTCCTGTTGCTTTTGGCCTTCTGGTCAGTTTCTTGTTTTCTTTGCTTCCTGTAGAGGATGGAGATGGAAAAAGAGAGGCCTTGAAAAATATCATTTCACCACAGCCACTCAATTGGTGCAAAGAAACAATAGCGGGAGGGTAGGCCTGGCGGCAACAGGACACCTTCTCTGTGGGCTTTATCTATGCATGATATCTCTTTCATTAATGGCATCCTTCACATGTGGAAAAGAGAGCTTAGTCACTGCAATCAAGCTTATGCCAATTTCTCTGGGTTTCTATCCTGCCTGCCTGCCTGGTTCTAGCTAGCTGCCAGATGCATTGCCAGATGTTCCAAATGTGGACATGATTATTTAGTTCCCAGCCTCTAACATCTACATTTTCCAATTTTTAGGAAAGGTTTTAGGGCAAATAAATTGCAGGTGAATAAAGGAGAGTATTCACCAGGGTGGAGCATCCAGTGCTTCTGAGAAAGCTATCTATGGATCCAGAAATGATAAGTTCTCCCTTTTTCTATCAGATTTTCTGTTTTATAGCAAGAAGAGATAGGAAGGTATATGAAAGCCATCTATGAGGGACTTGATCACAGTACAATGGATTCTCTTCCTCAAGGCTATGGGACAGGTGGATACGTGCTTCCAGAGCCCTAGTGATCAGCAATCTTTGTGCCATAGCTGAGCTCTTTGTCTGTTCACCAGCATCCATAATGGAACAAGCACCTCATTGGTATTACAGTTTTAGCAACTCTTATAATATTTCTAAAATGGCCTTATCTGAAGTTGATCAGAGCACCTGCTAGTGTCTCATGCTGAACCACTCCAGATGACTGGTTTGGACTGTGTCCAGTCCAGTTGTGCAGCCTATGTCCCATATCTAGACCACACCTACAGCCATATTGCTATAAGGTCATAACCCACAGGGGCATGAAAATGTGCTGAGGATAAGTATAATCTTTAACCATCACTGAAAATTCTATGAAGCAAATGTTCTACCACACCAATAACAACTCTCCCACCTCTTCTTCCTTCACCCATTTACTGAACCAACAGCTATATGTAATAACCTTCAGAATTTCTCATGAAGCAACAACTAATATGATTTCCAATGCAGGGATGAGGACTAGAGGTAAAGAAGCTGAGTGATCCAGAGTCACACAGGTAGTAGTTTTTAAAAGCAAAACTGTCTATTCCAAATGCCCAATCTTCTTAGTTACTGTATCTGTCTGTCCTCATCAGAGGCACAGCATATTATTGGAAAGTAGAATAGTTTTTCCATTAGACCTAGTACATGCTGGCTTGTCACCTCCCAAGAACAAAGAACTCAGAGCATTCTTCTAAGCCTCTGTCTTTTAGATGGTTCATGTACCTTGCACAATTTATATCCCTGAAGATACAAAGAAGAATATGATCGCTGTCCACTCTGCGTGAATTAAACATACTTAAGTATATATGTACATGTATATATTAGCCCTATCTCAGCTTCAGACTCTATGCAAGATATTTTAATCCTTATGCATAAGACAGAGCAGTGTCATTACTGCGCAATTAGAGGAGATGTTTATTCACAGAACTTTAAAAAGTAGTTTGCCACTACCTCTTGAAGTTCAGGCAAAGACTGTAGTGTACTATTTCAGAAGCATGTGGGTGAGGGACCTTGATTTTCTTCTTCTGAAATACCAAGTATGCTCTGCCCCAATCATTACCTACATATCCCCAGATCCTAGCATTTTGCTGTGTTGTTTTGATGTGTAGAAGAGCCCTTATAGTAATGTCCAGTCATGGAAACAAATGCACAATCTCATTCCCAGACAGTTGTCTTGATGGAGGAATTTGGCCTGAGGAACCAAGAACAGGCTTCACCTATATACAACTGTCTCCACTGATACAATCCATGTGCACCCAGCAAAAGGAGATTTCTACTCATGGACAATGGAGTTTTCATAAACTTTTCAATATCATGTCTGCTAAGACAGCTAAAACACTGCATTCTTCATTCTTGTATATAAGACAAACAAAAGAAAAAGGAAAGTTGGAGAGAAGTCAGGAACTCAAGGAATCCAAAGAACAACAGAGGGGTGAGCATCCTGAGATTTATTTTTCACACATCCCATCCTTGGAGCTAAAGAAACTATCAATCAAAAAACTCCAGGAAACAACAACAACAAAAAAAATCTGAGAAGGTGTGCCACATTATGTTATTTAAAATGTCTAGTTTTCAGTAATAACAAAAAAAAAATGATATCAAATAATTAGGAATGCAGTGCCCATGAATAAGAAAAAAGAAATCAATAAAAATTAACTGAGGACATGTTGACATTGGACTTATTAGGCAAAGGTGACAAACTGCTACTTAAATATGTTCAAAGAACTAAAAGCATGTTTAAAGAACAAAACGAAAATAGAAGAAGGATGTCTCATTAAAAAATAGAATATCAAAACAATCATCTTATGAAACCAGGCTAGGTGTCCATCAACAGATGAATGGAAAAAGAAAATTGTCATATCTACACATGGAGTTTTATTCAGCTGTAAATAAGAACAAAAATATGTCATTTGCAAGAAAATAATAGAATTGGAGAACATCACACTAAGCCAGTTTCAGAAAGACAAATATCATGTTTTCTTTCATATGTGGAAAACAGTGGGGAAAATAGGAAAACTAAGAATTAAAGATGAAGTCATGAAGCAGAAGGGAGAACAATAGAGCAGGAGAGGGGTGCCTGGGTAGGGAGTAGGAGAGGGTAAAGGGACTACTACTAAGTGAAATTGATCAAATAATTTAACATGCCTATATATCAATATACTACAATGAAACACACTATTCTGTATAATTAATATATGCACCATTAAACATAGAATATGAAGGCAGAAATTTTGAAAAGAAGCAAAGAGAAATTCTAGAGTTGAAAACCCAAAGAACAAAAATGAAAATTGTATACAAGGCTTGCAACAGATTTAAGCAGACAAAAGAAAGAATCACAAATCCTAATAACAGAGCAAGATGATCCAGTCTAGGGAGAAAAAAAAAAAACAATAAAGTAAAATGAACAGAACCTCAAAGAGTGTAAGACGCCATCAAGCACATGTGTAATGGAAATTCCAGAAGTAGAAGAGACAGAGAAAATAACAGAAAAACAATCTGAACAAATAATGGCTAAGAACTTCCCCAAATTGATTAAAAGCATTAACCTGTAAATACAAGAAGCTCAACAAATTTAAAGTAGGATAAACTCAAAGGAACCCACAAGTAGACACATGACATTCAAATTTTCAAAAGCTAAAGACAAAGAGAAACTCTTGAAAGCAACAAAAGTGATTTATCACATTTACAGAATCTTCAAAAAGATTAATAGTTGATTTCTTACAAGAAACCATGGAGGGCAGGATCAGTAGAATGATATGTTCAAAGTGCTGGGGGGAAAAAAAAAACAAGACTATCAACCTAGAATTCTGTACCTGCCAAAAATCATCCTTTAAAAATGAAGAAATTAAGACATTCCCAGAGAAGCACCAAATGAGAGGATTTGTTGATAACAAACCTTTCCTCCAAGAAATATTAAAGGATGCCCATTAGGCTGAGATAAAAAGGGGCTTGAATTCACATGAAAAAAAAAAAATCAGAGAATGGCTAAACATAGCTACATAAGTATATGTAAAAGAGTAAATAAGTATATGTAAAAGAGTGTATTAACATTTTTGTTATCATGCTTAATTTTCCTTTCTGATTTAAAAATAAAGTACATAAAGCAATTACTATACCTTCATGTTGATAGGCACACATGTATAGAGATGCAACTTGGATGATACTGAACAGCACCAAGTAGAAAGAGGGTTTGGGTTAATACCTAGCAGTCAGGCAGGGGAAATTCAGGCTTCATCTGCTTTTTGTTCTAGTCAATCCCTCAATGGCTGGGGTGATACTCAGACAGGTTAGGGAGGGCCATCACCTTTTCTGAGTCCATTGATTCAAGTGCTAATCTCTTCTAAAAATACCCACACAGGCACACCCAGAAATAATGCTCGGCCTACTACAGAGGCATCCTGTGGCCTAGTTGAATTGATCCATGAAATTAACTATTGCAAATAACAACCAAAAGAATAAAATACTTAGAATCAAATTTTTAAAAAGAAGTACAAATAGTACATACAGAAAGCTGCAAAACATCATTGAAAGAAATTAAAGAACACCTAAATAGATGGGAAAAGAGCTCCTGTTCCTGGATTTGAAGACTTACGAGTGCTAAGAACCATCCAACAACTTTGAGCTCATCATGTGCAAAGAGGTCTACAGTTCCAACGTAATCGCTATCAAAATCCCAGCTGTAGTTTTGGAGAAACTGGTGAGCTGATACTAAAGTTTATGTGAAAATGAAAGGGATCCAGAATAGCCAAAACAATCTTCAAAAAGAACAAATTTAAAAGACTTAATACTTACCAATTTCTGAACTTACTATAAAGCTTTAGAGTCAGACTGTGTCATAGTGGTGTAAGATGGACACATGTAAAGATGGATTAGAATTAAGAATTCAGAAATAAATTTATATATTTTAAGCAGCTTATTTTTTATTATTAAAGGTGCCAAGATAATTGAGTGAGCATATAGTCTTTTTTAACAAATTGTGCTTAGACAATTGAATGTCTTCATGCAAAACAATTAAGCTAGACCAATATCTCACGCCAGATATAATTAAATCAAAATGTATTAAAGACCTAACCATAAGAACTAAAACTACAAAACCCTTAAGAGAAAACAGGTATAAATCTTTGTAACTTTGAATGATGGATGCAGTGACTTCTTAGATATGATACCTAAAGCATAAACAAATGAAGAAAAAAATAAATTGGTCTGAATTAAAAAGCCCTAAATTTTTGCATCTCAATTGACATTTAAAAAAAAAGTGAAAAGACATCTAACTGCCAGAATGGTTTCCAAATTACATATTTGATTAAGTTCTAGTAACTAGAATATATAAAGAATTTTTTTCAAATGAACAATAAAAAGACAAATTACCCAATTAAAAAATGGGCAAAAGATTTGAATAGTCATTTCTGCAAAGGAAATATACAAATGGTCTATAATCACATGCATACATGCATCATTAGCCATTAGAGAAGCATAGATCAAAAACACAATGAGACCCTATTTCATACCCACAAGGATTCCATCATGAAAAATTCAGACAATAACAAATGTTGACAAGCACGTGGGGAAATTGGAACTCTCCTGAATTGCTGATGGAAATGTAAGTAGGTGCAACCTCTTTGAAAAACATTTTGACAAAAAAAAAATCAAATACAGAGTTACTGCAGGAGCCAGAAATTGTCCTCCAAGGTATATATCTCAGATAATTGAAAACATGTATTTATTTAAAAACATATAAATGAATATTTAAGTTTCAATTATTCATAATAGCCAAAAACTAAAAGTACATATCCATAAACTAAAAATTGGATAAACAAAATGTATTTCATACAACGGAATATTATTTGGCTGTAGAAAGTATTAAAGTATTGATGTATGTCTCTACACAGATAAACATCAAAAATACTATGCCAAAGGAAAAAAAGCCAGATATAAAAGTTTTTTATTGTGTGCTTCCATTTATAGGAAACAATTCAGAATGTATACATCAATAAAGATAGAAAGTGGATTAGTACTTGCCAAGGACTAGGAGGAAGAAATGATAGTGTCTGACAGTGGGATTGGAGCTTGTTTTTAAGGTAATGAAAATGTTCTGAAATTAGATAACGTGCAAGGTTTCACAACCTTGTAAATATAATAAAAACCACTCAATTGTAAACTTTAAAATGGTTAAAATTATAACTTACATGATATGAAATAAGTATTTTAATAGCTTTACAGGTGTTAAGAAATTAAATACATAATTTTTAAAATTTTGAAAAAGAAATCTCCAGGCCTGGATGGTTTCACTGGATAATTACACCCCGTTTTTAAGAATTACACATTAACAATTTTACACAATCTCCTTCAGAAAGTAGAAGAAGAAGGAACACTTCTAAATTCGTGTTATTAAGCTGGTATTGTACTGATATCAAAACCAGACAAAGACAGTACAAAAAAAAAGGATTTGAAGAAAATTACAAGTTGATAACTTCATTGATATAGATATAAATATTCTCAACAAAACACTAGCAATAGAGTTCAGAAATATATAAAAAGTATTAGGCACCAGTCTCAAGAGAGGCTTATCACAGGCATGCATGACCAAGTATTGAAAATAAATCATTTGTGATCCCATGTGTTAAGTGGCCAAAGAACAAATAGTTTATGTTCATATCATTTAATGCAGAAAAAGACTTGTCAAAATTCAGTACCCCACAATGACTGACATCACTCAGGAAAATAAGAACAAACAGCAACATCTTCAAGTTGACGAGAACATCTACAAATAATCTACAACTATTATGCTTAACAGTGAAAGACTGCTTTCCTCCTAAAATCCTGAGCAAGAGAAGGACATCCACTGTCACCACTCTTATTCAAAATAGCATTGGGTATTCTAGCCAGTATAAGAAAAGAAAAGGAAATAAAAGGCATATAGATGTAAAAGGAAGAAACAGACTACAGTTTGGTACCAAGATACCATTTGGGCAAAGTGGAGAAAATTTACACGGAATCTCTCTGCATTGTTGTTTACAACAGCACATGACTCTACACGTATTTTACAATGAAAAGTTGAATCAGATTTTAAAGAGGGTGAAAGAGGCATGGTCAGTATTGACAGCATACACAGAGGACCTGACTTGATTAGAGGATATTAGAAAAGACTTCTGAATACTTATGAACTAAATGATGGGGGAGAGCTCATTAGGGAAGGGGAAGAGAGAACATTATCAAACAAGGAGCATCCCTGTTTGAAAGCTTGGTAGCTGGAAGGAATAAGATGTGTTGAAGAAACTAAAAAGAATTTTTAAGAAATATATTACATAATTGGCTTAGTTGGGGATTTTTAAGATTATTATTTGATTGCAAATCTGTTTTAGTCAGCTTTTTCACTGCTGTGACTAAAAGACACAACCACAACAATTGTAGAGGAGGGAAAGTTTATTTGAGGGCTCACAGTTTTAGAGGTCTTAGTCCATAGAAGGCCAAATCCATTCCCTGGGGCTCAGGCTGAGGATGCACATCATAGCAGAAGAGTATGGCGGAGGGACTCAGCTCACATGAGATGATCAGGGAGCAGAGAGAGACTCCACTCTCCAAATGCAAAATATATACCCAAAGCCACGCCCCAATGCTCCACCTCCTCCAGCCACACCCCACCTGCCTTCAGTTCCCACTCAATGAATCCCATCTGGTGATTAATTCACTGATTGGGTTAAGGCTCTCATAATCCAATCATTTCTTCTCTCTACTTTCTTACATTGTCTTGCATGTGAGCTTTTGGGAGACTCCTCTCATCCAAACCATAACAAAATCAAAATCTCATTTTTCTCTCTACTCATTTAAAAATTATTCACTGTTGATATTATTTCAGTGATTACTCTAGAATCAACTGACCTGTAACTACTGGTCACATTGTTTGTATTTAAATTAAAGTTAAATGAAATTAAAAACTAAGTCACAGCTAGCCTCTTCTCAAGTTTGTAATAGCTAATTTAGCAGGTATTGAACAAATCTAAGAACACATTCATCGTCACACAAAGCAGCTTTATTTGATAATGCTGTACTAAAAATATAAACAGATATTTAACATAAAACTTCAGGTACCTTGGTTTTATTCTGGCCTTAGACAACACAAGTACTTTATTTTGCTGCTAACTGCCTCATTCACAGATGAACCCTATTTTTGTTTGTATTTTGGTTAAATCTTTTATTTTTTTTTAACCACACAAGCTATGCATGACCTTCCTTGTTTTAAACAGTCAATGTTTGTTTAGATTTACCTACACATCTACCATTTCATTTTGCACTATTCCTTCTTGTAATTTAGATATTGCTTATGGCAATATTTTCATTTTTTCCCTGCGGCACATTTCAGAGGAGTTTCATTAGGGAAGATATTTTTTACTAGTGAACTGTTAAGATAAAATTTCACTTTTTTCTTGCTCTCATTGTTACTTTTGAAAAATCAATTGTATTATATAGTAGCCATTCCATGGTATGTAAACTGTCTTTTTTTTTTAGTCCCAGAAATTGAAACCAAAGATGCTCTACCACTGCATTGCAACCCCAGTTCTTTCTGTTTATTCATTTTTCAAATTTTGAAACAGGGTCTATCTAAGTTGCTGAGGATGACCTTGAATTTGCAATCTTCCTGACTCAGCCTCCTGAGTTGTTGAGATTACAGACGTGCACCACCTTCCTAGCAAATATTCTGTTTCCCTGAGGATTGTTTAAAAATGTCTCCATGTCTATTGTGTCCTACGTTGTGTTTCGTTAAAATTCATTGTAGAATTTTTTACACTTTTTACATTATTTAGTGACCTTTCTATACTTGATGTTTGGTACATATTATCAGTCAAGCAGTCAAGGTGCCTCACCATTACCAGGTCAAATATTGACTTTCCTCCATTCCCTATCTCCATCTGGGTCCCGGGGACATGTATTGTGCTTTCTCACTGTCCCCTGCTTCTCATAAACTCTCTTTGATATTTTCCATCTCTTTACTCTTTTGCCTGTAATCTAGATAATTTTTATTTCCCAGATTCCCATTCATGGATCTTCTAGTGTCCTCCATTATAGTAATTTTCCTTCCATCTGTGTCTATACAATGATAATCTTATTTTAAGTTATTAGGTGTCATTTACAGAATGTTTACTTGTCTTTCTTTCCTATCTATGAAGTCAGTCTTAATAGACTTCTTGTTCATCAGACTTTTTATTCTTCTTTTATTATTTTTCATTGTTTTAATTAGTTATACATGACCATAGAATACATTTATGCACTTTGATATGTTTTCTCTAATATGTGGATGCTAATTCACAATAGGCATGAGGCACTAGAGAAGAATAGCATTACCTTAGATTAGATAGAGAGAGGTGAAGGGAGAGGAGGGGATGTGGGGATAGGAATGAGAGTAGAATGAAACAGACATTATTACTTTATGTATATATGTGACTTCATTACCAATATGATTCTACAACATGTACATCAGAAAAATGAAAAATTAGATCCCATCTGTGTATGATTTATTGCATTGAGTGCATTCATTAAAATAATAAAAAGTCAACAAATAAATGACCTAACACTAAATCTCAAAGTCCTAGAAAAAGAACAAATCAAACACCAAAAGCAGTAGTATTAACAGGAAATAATTAAAATGAGAGCTGAAATCAATGAAATTGAAACTAAAGAAACAATTAAAAAAAATAGACAAAACAAAAAGTTGGTTCTCTGAAAAAATAAATAAAATAGATAAGCCCCTGGACATGCTAACAGAGAAAAAGAGAGAAAACTCAAATTACTAAATACAAGATAAAGAAGGAAATATCACAATGTACATGTCTGAAATATATAAGATAATTAGAAACTATTTTGAAAAAATTATTTCAGTAAATTAAAAAATATGAAAGACATCTACAAATTTCTAGAGACAAATGTCCTACTCAAACTGAGTGAGGAGGTCATACACAATTTAAACAGATCAATTTCAAGTAATGAAATAGAAAATGCTATCAAAATCCTACTAACCAAGAAAATCCCAGGACCAGATGGATTCTCAGCCAAGTTCTGCAAGATTTTCAAAGAAGAATTAATACCAATACTCCTCAAAGTATTCCATGAAATAGAAAAGAAGGGAATCCTTCCAAACTCATTCTATGAGGCTAATATCACCTGATACCAAAACCAGACAAAGACACATCAAGGAAAGAAAACTTCAGACCTATATCCATGATGAACATAGATGCAAAAATTTTCAATAAAATTCTGGCAATTTGCATACAAAAACATATTGAAAAGATAGTGCACCACGATCCAGTGGGATTCATTAAGATCCAGTATTAAGTTCTATTTTCAGGGATGCAGGGTTGGTTGAATATATGGAAATCAATAAAAATAATTCATCATATTAGTAGACTTAAAAACAAGACTTTTATTCTTAAACATTTTATATTCCATATAAAAATGCTAATATAAGAAATCTTCAAGAGTTTGTATGTGAATCTTTTAGTTTTGTTGTGTTTGTTTTGCCTAATCTTCCTTATCCTGACTTTGTCCCTTTATGACTTTTAAATGATTTTTGTTTTTTTAATTCTGAGTTTACATTCTCCTATCTGTGGGAATTCTTTGAGGCCTTGACTTATATTTCTCCAGACAGAACATAGTTTTGCTTTTGCAAGTCATATGAGAACTGACTAACATTCACTACTTTAAATATATATTTTATGCCTGAGTTTTGTTTTCTCAGGTCATGAATTTAAAATAAAGTCTTGCAAATAGTCATTTTTAAAGAAACTTTTCCCTTACTCTATAAGTAGTCAATGAAAAAATCCTTCTTATTGCTCCACTATTCTGTTTCTACCTCTTGTTCTGTGTTGAGCCAAGCTTTGATTTCTTTTTCTAATATTTGTGGTCTATTGAAATCCAGATTTTAATCTGTCATCCTGCAGATTTGCATTTTTACTTAACATATTGAATCTAAAGAATTCCTTTAGCAATTCCCTTCCCCACCCCAGTATTTAGTTCTATATTGCAAGAAATTTTTATACTCTACTATATTGCACAGGTTCCTAAAACATTCCCTGGTGCTAGATTGGAGTGTTTAAATTGAGATTAAGAGTAGAAATAGGACAAGTTAGGAGTTATTGAAATAGTGTAGGCAAGAATTTGTTGCTTCAACTGCTATGCATTTGATAGAAATGGATTATAGTGGATGGATTTGAGAGATGACTAAAAACTAGAATCAACATCACTTATGATAAATGGATGTGAGGGCTGGAGAAAGTTGTTCAGGATAAGGCCACCATTCAGCACAATAACCAATTTATATAACTATATAGGTGATGGTGCTGAACACTAAAGGAGAGACCAAGTTTAGAGAGTAAAAAACATGGGCTTATAATGAACCCAGAGTTATAAACCAACTGTGGTGCTTTTGAGATACTAAATGGAATATGGTGGTCTGAAGTTCCGAGATGGAGGTCAGACTCTGAACTAAAATGTGAACTCATTTCTTATTCTCACAAGGAATGATTAAAACCAGGTGTGGATAAGAGGACACAGAATGGAAGAAAAGCAAACCCAGGATCAAGCCCTGAGGACCTGAACCTGATCAGGCAGAGATGGCTGAGCCTGCAGAGACAGATAAGTACAGCCCAGGATTCAGAAGCTCAGGAGAGTGTAGTGTTTCCTCTTATCTCACTTCTTCTCGAGCCTGCAGTCCACCATATTGTCCTTTCCACTCCCTACTAGCATTGCTCTTTCTTTCCTCTCTGCCTTCATAGTGTTCTTCCTCCTACCATGACTGCCTGCTATCTCCCTCTCTTCTTCTTCCACTGTTACTCCTGATGAACTCCTACACATCCACTAAGGTCTAGCTGAAATGTCAGGGCTTCAGCAAAGCCCTTCTCAAACCCTGTTCTAAGTAGACCAACGTTTCCACAGAGCCCGTTTTCCTTTCCTCTGTCCTCACTGCATGTATCATATTGTATTGCAATGATGATCCTTCTTCCATTCTCAGAATTCCTTTCAATTGCAGAGTCAGTGTCTTGCATACCAAGGTTTCTCCACTGCATCTGATGCACAGTTATATCTCTTTTTTTTTCCTTAAATAAGAAATTTTAGGGGCTGGGGTTGTGGTTCAGTGGTAGAGCACTTGCCTAGCATATGTGAGGCACTGGGCTTGATTCTCAGCACCACATATACATAAATAAAAATCCACTGACAACTAAAACATATTTTTTTAAAAAATAAGATATTTAAAATAGATCTCCAACAGGAAACATTTGGACAAAAAAAGTCAGCCTACAATCTAATACTAAAAAGATACACAAAGATGTTCATACACACATCAAATGAGCAGCAATTTGGGGCTGCTTATGAGTATGCACCAGGTATCAGACAACATGTACACATACATAGATTCTATGTTGTCCCTCTTCCCTTCCACTCTTAGCCATAAAGTTGTTGCCTTGCTTTTCATCTCTTCTTATTCCCATTAAAGGCTTGCTATATGGTCTTCTCAAAAAATATATATAAGTTACCTAAGTGAAATATCATGTGACAGATACTATGGTTGTTATACATCATCTGATTTGTCTTTTTTAAAATTTTAAAATTTGTTTTAATCATTTATACTTGAAAGTAGAATGCATTTATGCACTTTGATATATCATACATAGATGGAATATAATTTCTTATTTTTCTGAGTGTACGTGTTACAGAATCATATTGGTCATGCGGTCACATAGATACATATAGTAATAATAATTAGTCTGTTTCTTTCTACTATCTTTCCTATCCCCACATTCCCTCCTCTTCTCTCCCATCACTTCCCTCTACCTAATCTAAGGCAACATTTCTAGCAATTAGAGAAATGCAAATCAAAAACTACTCTAAGATTTCATCTCCTGTCAGAAAGGTAATCATCAAGAACAGAAGCAACAATAGATATTGGCGAGGATGTGGTGAAAAAGGTATACTCATACATTGCTGGTAGGACTGCAAATTGGTACAACCACTATGGAAATCAGGATGGAGATTCCTCAGAAAATTGGGAATGGAACCACCATTTGACCCAGCTATCCCACTCCTTGGTTCATACCCAAAGGGATTAAAATCAGCATACTGTAGTAACACAGCCGTATCAACGTTTTTAGCAGCTCACAATAGCTAGACTATGGGACCAACCTAGGTGTCCCTCCATAGATGAATGGATAAAGAACATGTAGTATATATAGTCAATGGAATAGCAGTCAGCTTAGAAGAAGAGTAAAATTATGGCATTTGACAGTAAATGGTTGGAGTTGGAGAATATCATGCTAAACAAAATAATCCAATCCCACAAAACCAAAGGCTGAATGTTTTCTCTAATATGTGGATACTAATTCATGATAAGGTAGGGGGCGCTACAGAAAAATAGTGTTACCTGATTTGTCTTTAATCCATAGCTTTCTACACAATGTCCCCCAGAGAGCAATACTGAATAAGTCACATAAATTAAACTAAGCCAAGAAAAGGTAAATATATAGCATAAGGATTGATAAAACAACATCAGGGTGAATGCCTTTAATTAGTGTAGATATAAATAAAGGGGGCTTAGGTTAAAACTAGTGCTGTCTTAAAGGAGAGACTAGGGAAATAATAAACTGGACAGATATTCTTGAAAAGATGACAAGGTGACTCACATGGGAGATGAGGAAAATGATGCCTAATGGAAGAGGTTGACCATCAAGGAGACCCTGGCTGAGTGTAATACGGTTACTTATGACACCCTCAGGGATACCAGTAAGTGGGGGATGTCCTGGCTCAGGTTACCTAGAAAGATGGAACTAGGGACAATTTCAAGACTGTTTGGGTTTGCTTCCTAATGTTAATGCTTATTATGACTAAAATGAGATGGCAAGCAGCTTATGGTATGCTGATATCAGTCCGTAAAAAATTGGGGCAATGTCTGCAATCTGAAAAAGTCTCTGGGTTACATGGGAAATGTCACAGTGAGGTCAATGGGACCTTGAGTGAAAGACACGCCCTGCATGAAATCATGACAGATGGCCACCTAGCAGCACCTAACAGCCACAGTACCCAGAGTCTGGCTTCCTAATCTTAGCCTCCAACTCTTCCTATTTCTCCTTTGCAAATTTACTCTTCTTCCTCACTTCCCATATTTCCCCATATAAGTCCCTGTTTTCCTGTTAAACTCAACCATGAATATTTCTATAAACCTTCCTAGTGCTTTCTGATTTCCACTGCATTTGTGTGGTGCACACCTCTCTCTGTGGATCTGCTCAAACACCACCTCTTCTGTGACTCCCTGACTGGGTTCCCGGTGAGACACATTGCCTTAGTAGCATTCATGTACAGATGCATGCATGTTAATATCTATTGACCAAGCCACCCACCTATGTGCCTGGCAGCTCATGGCAAAGCAGAAATAATTGAAGCTATGGACTTGATTTGAACCTGGTTCTGTCATAAACTGGCTTTATCTTAGGAATTTATTTCTCTGGTTCTCAACTGCCTCACCTGTTATATCAGAGGAATTTAGGAACGATTAAATAACCTAATATTTATGAAACACCGGGTACAGTTTCTTTGCTTGAAAAAGGTTAATTCTAGTCCCCCACCCTCAGCCCTGAATGTGTTTCTCTCTCTATTTTGAAAGCCCTAAGAACAATGATCTGCTTTCTGTCTTGTCCCTCTCTTCACAGAGAACTTTCTCACTCACCAAATCCATGGAAAATGAAAAAATAAGCAAGTACACAAACGGAAGAAAATTCCATGACTATTTCAAGTTTGTCTGCAATGCTTCCCTGGGCAGGAGGAATTGTGGTATTTCAAACACAAACAAAAGAAAACTCAAAACCAAGTGCAAGACCCTGCTGAGTTATTTCTGCTATGCTAGTCCCAATGACCAAAATGACTTAGTAATAACCCCGAGGGGAAAACTGTACTATGTAAAGGTCACAGGGAAATCAAGGCTGTTTGATTCAACTAACATAAAATAGGTAAGGGATTGGCTCCAAACCTAGACTCATTCAAGGGTTGACCTTTGAATGATTATTCATTAAAAAATATTTCCTCCTTCCATCCTCTGATTCTGATCCAGTTCTCCAGAAGCTTCAGAAGTCTCATTCCCTCTCTGTGTCATGGGGAGAGAGAAGCTATGCTGGTGAGGGGCGGAGTTGGGAGAACCAGGGAGGACTGCACAGATCCAATCTGCTCTGGCATTTGTGTCCGAACAAAAAGACAAGCCTCTCCAAGAATAAACCAAGAGCCCGCCCGTAGAAGCCCTGTAGAAATGCCATGCCATCCTGGGCAGGGGACACATTTTCCTGCCTGCTTCACTGTGCACGGGCTGGGCTGGCCTTAGCAATTCAAAACAGGCCCACCTGGAAGGGGAGTAACACAGTCAAGCCAGTGGAGTGGCTGCTTGCTGGAGCTGGAGAGGGGCTAATTGTTGCTAAAGATCTTATCTGACTTACTTTAGAGGCAGCATTTAACCTCTGACTCCTGGTGGCTGCTCCCCAGCAGCTCCAACACCTGCAGTGAGTGGAGAGAACCTCCTCCCCTCCCTACTTTCCTCCATCCCTGAACTCAGCAGAAGAAAGGCCTGGCCTGGGGAGTCCATAACTAGTGAGAGACCCAGGAGGCAGGATCAGACCTCCATCTCTAGCTTGGCACACACATTTTGACAGTGGGGCCCAGGCATCTGTATCTTTTAAAATCCTTTCATTAACATCAAACATACATAGCATACTTACATAGCATCAAACAGTGAGAATCAGCCTACATACCATCAACCCAAGCAGGCTGATATTTTTTTCTGATTTTGCCTCAACATACTTAAGAAATATTATTCAATCTTCCTGTGCCTGTTTCCTCATTGAAGAAATAGTGATTGTACTATATCCCGACATTATTACAAAATTAAATAGGTGAATATTTGAAAACACTTAAAATAGTGTCAGGCACTTAGAGAGCATGACATAATAAGATTTTGTTCGATAAAAGTGTAGAAACAACGTTGCATTGATCTTTTGTCTGCAGTCACATGTCACTTAACGATAGAGATACATTCTGAGAAATGCAACTGTAGGTTATTTTGCCATTGGGCCAACATTATGGGGTAAAGTTACCCAAACTAAGAAGGCTACAACAACCTAAAGTGATGTAGTTTCAGGGGACCACTGTTGTATATAAGTCTCCCTCACTGACCAAAACACACAGACATGACTGCAATCCTGCAATTCTCACCACCCAAACTTTTGTTTTAGAAATGCAAATCCCTGAGACCCCACCTCAGACTAAATACATCCCAATGTCTGAAAATGGAGTTCAGTAAACTCTGTTCTAAGGAGCCCTCCAGGGGCATGCTTAAATGTAAGAAACACTAGTGTCATCCAACCATTTTTTTTTTTAATTTAAATATGTATGACCTTTACCCTTCCCTGAGAGGCAATCAAGACATTCTAGAACTTTAGGTGCTCCTCAAAATTCATTTATATTAGTGAAGATGCTTTCAGTAAAAAGTGACAGACACCCCCACTCAAATCGATTTAGGCCCAGAGGCAGATCTATCACTTTATGTGACATAAGGGTTTGGTGTGATGATAACAGTCTATTTACTGCATGACTCTATACTTTTCTAAGGTACTTTCTGTTAATATATGTTAATCCATTTAATTTTCACAATGTTATCAAGGACATACTGTTATTACCTCCTCTATAGAGCTGAGGGAATGAGGAACAGGTACAGAACTTACCTGAAGGTGCCTAGGGAATAGGTGGTAGACTAGAGCTCTGACCCACAAGGCAAGTCCACAGTTACACCCTTAGCCACGGAGGCAAGCGGGCCCAGACATTCATAGTAGGACAGCTATCTTAGTCCATTTGTGCTTCTACATTAAAATACCACAGAGTAGGTCACTTATAAATAGCAGACATTGACTTCTCAAGGTTCTGCAGTCTGGGAAGGCCAGGATCAAGGCTCAGATTGATTCCGTTGCATCCTCATATGGAAGTGTTGCACTCATCCCAAGCCCTTTTATATGGTACCAATCCCACCCAGGAAGGCAAAGCACTCATGGCCTAATCACCTCCAAAAGCTCCCACCTCTTGAGACTTTGCGTTAAGGATTACCTTTCAACATAAACTTTGGAGAGAACATACTTTCAAGCCAGAG
This sequence comes from Urocitellus parryii, assembly GCF_045843805.1. Lineage (NCBI taxonomy): Eukaryota > Metazoa > Chordata > Mammalia > Rodentia > Sciuridae > Urocitellus > Urocitellus parryii. The sequence goes on along the minus strand of NC_135536.1, from coordinate 135,329,439 downwards.
CAACATCCTGCTTCATTTTTTCCCATTTTCAGTTCTTGCTGTGCATGGACTCGGCCCCAATCTCAGGGAGACAGCTCTTGCATGGGACTTTGTGTGTCCCAGGATGATGTCCTTTCTTTCTTATGGAGGGCTACAGAGGAAAAGGCTCCCCTCCCTTAGCTGTCCTAACAAAATCCCTGGAGTTACCTATTTCTGGAAAGGCCTGTGCATTATATTTGCTAAGCCTCGGAATGGAATCTGAAGGATTGAATGTCCTATTTGGTGAGGCTGCGTCACATGCCATTCTGGATTCAGGGAACTGCAGAGCTCAAGATGTGAGGGAAGTTTTCCCCTGAGTGATAAACCCAGAGCAAAAGGAATGCTAGCCAGCAAAACTTAGCCATGTTACATACTAAGCCCTGTTTTAAAACTTTTACACATATCAAAGCATTTAATCATCGTGATGATCCTATGACATAGTTAATATCACTACCCAATTTCTCAAATGAGAAAGCAGAAGCAGCAGAAGACAAATTAACTTGCCAGGGCACATGAGTAGTCAACAGTAGAACCAACATTGGAGCCTGAGATCTATGCTCCCAGCAACTCGTACAGACTGCTAACTAGGGATTATCTTGTTTCTGTGATGAAGATGCTCCTTACATTTTGTTCAGTTTCATCTTTCTTTACACATAGATAGCAAAGAATTTCCCAATCTGCCCCATCTGGGAGAATCTCCAAATAACTAATACTTTTTTTTTTCTGGTACCAGGTATTTAACCAGGAGCTCTTAACCACCAATCCACATTCCCCAGGCCTTTTTAATATTTTATTTAGAGACTGGGTCTCGCTAAGTTGCTCAGGGCCTCCCCAAGTTGTTGAGGCTGGCTATGAACTCACCAGCCTCCAAAGCCGCTGAGATTACAGGCGTGTGTTATCATGCTTGGCTAATACCATTTTTTTCTTTTCTTTTTTTAACTGCTCAAATACCTTGGAACAGAGTGACTATGTTTATCAAATGAAAACAGGATACCCAATTGAATTTGGATTTCAGAGGAACAACAATTATTGCCTATTTGTTTAGTATATAAGTCATGCAATATGTCATCAGACATACCTACTTCCGACTGGGGTTTGTGTCTGTGAAGCCTAACTGAACCCAAAACTGAGAGGACTTTCAGTACATGGGACTTTCAACCAGCCCCAAACAAGTTGGTCACTCTGCCCTTAATACAATGTCCCCTGAAGAAACAAATTTCAGAACTGCTAACTCTCCTACTTTGGGCAAAACCAGCCTCTCCGAGCTGGCTGTCTTCTGTGACCCACACCTCCATCCCTAGGGCGCATTCATACCTACGATTCACATAGACCTCTGTCTCACAGGTCCTTGTTTAGTCACCTACTCAAGGTCTCACACCGACATCCACTGGGTGAACTGAGCGCATGCTAGTCACAAAAGAGTGTGAGGCTCTTCCCTACTCTTCTTAGGACTTCAACAGTCTCTTCTTCCTCAGCATGTGGGGGAAGCTTGAAGTCCACCGACAAGCCAGGACACCACTAGAGTCTACTAACCCCTATTTATGATCATGCCTGGAAACTTAAGAAATAGGGGCTAGGAGAATTTGCCCAGGAAGCAGAGAGATGGAGGTTCCTTTTGTTTTCCATTGCATATCTGGGCTGCCACAACCCAGATAATTCTACTGATGATGATTCCTATTCAGTTGCATTCATGTTGGCCGACTTGCTGCATGGGGTTTAGAGATCATGCAATATCCACCTTGGTTATCACAGAGTATTTCATTCCCACTCAGGCAAAGAAAGCTGCCACTCCCAGTCTGCCCTATATTATGTGCACCCTTTTATCCAGTGAGCAGACAGAACGTAATTTCTCTTATTCATTCAACACTTAAATAGTCAATAAACCAAACACTGATTCACTTTCACTGGGTCTTCTGAGCTGAACTTATATGCATATGGTTCAATCTGGACTAGAGGGTTCTTGGGGCTCTAGAATCCTTTTACCATTTCTTTACCCTTCCTTGGAACTCTTTCATCATTCTCTACCAGTAGAACCCCTCTTCTTACTAAAACTTGCCCCTCTACATGAGGACACAACAAGTAGGTATATCCCTTTGCACATATTAACATAAATTGTCATTGTCTCCATAAAAGCAGAGCTATGGTTTGAATGTCCTCTAAAGAACTAACATTGAAATGTAATTTCCATTCTTACAATACTAAGAAGTGGGACATTTAGGCAGTGATCAAGTCATGAGGGCATCACCCTCATGGGTGAGATTGGTGCTATTACAAAATGGCAGGTTCTACCCTCATGCTTTCTCTCTGGGCATCCACCATTTGATGATGGAAAATAAGAAGGCCCTTATCAGATGTCAGGGCCATGACTTCTCAGTCTCCAGATCCATAAGCTAATGCATTTTTCTTTACTATAAATTACCCAGTCTCTGGCATTCTGTTAATGCAGAAGCCTTGCCTGTCTTCTTGTCTCTGTTTCCAAAACTTAATAGAGGGAACTTGTAAAGATTCTATAGATCAAAGACCAGCTCTAGATTGGACCAAAAACTCCAAGTTCAGGTGTCAGCTCAGTTCACAAAGACTTCTATGCTTGGTACAGGGGTGTAGCTGCCATATGCAAAGGAAGAGGGGAATGATCTGGTTCAGTTGGGTGCCATTTGAACACCCCCTTGGTTACTAGCCTTTGTCTTCTGTACTCAAGGAAATGTCACAACATAATTGCAGTTAGGAAAATCAGGCAAGGCTGTCATGTGGTACAGCCTAGACATGACAGGCTCAAATGGATAGGAACCTTCTTGGGAGATGATAAGTAGAGATGTGCATGGAATTTGGAATTAAACTTGTTGTACAAGGCAAGTTACTTCTCCCCTCTGATCCCTGGAATCTTCATCTGATTTTATCAGATGGATTACTTGCTAATTTTGAGCACTAGCAAGGTACCAGACATTCAATAAGCACTCAATAAATGAAAGTAATTATAATTATATCCATAACTAATTTCCAGTCTCCCTTCTCCCACCTTATTCTACAAAGAGACCATAGTATGGAATAAGAGCTATTGTTTAACAATGGACATGAGTCCAGTTCTGCTTTCTTTCCCCCCACCTGTAAAATGGGGAAGTAAAGGGACCATTCCCACAAGGTCATTTTGTAAAGGTAATTAAGGTGAATATATGGGTACCACACAATGTTATAAGCAATAAAGATATGCTAGCTGTTTTAAAATGATGATAATTGGTATTGATAGTGGACAGACTGAGTATTGCAAAGAAGGTAAATAAGGGTGGACATAGCACCTGAGCAAAGAAGCTAGGAATGATATCAGCACAACCTGCCTTCTCAGAGGGGGAATCCCCTAGAGCCAAAACTGCAGTGGCTTTCAGTCTTTTATGGCAGCTACAGCCCAGGATCCCCAGCAGCCTCCGTGAAAGACTGTGCTGTCAGCGGTCTCCTGTGGTGGGAGAGTGAGGGAGAAAGGCCACAAGTCCTTAGCACAGACCTCAAAGAATTATAACCCCAGAAGATATTGTCAAATAAACTCATCAATCCCATCCCCAGGTGGAAATGTGTTGTGTTCATAACAGAAGCAGCCGCAAACATCAAAATAGCAGGATTGAGGTAATTTTTTTCTTTTCCCTCCCTTTTGTTTTCCTAAAAGGAAAAGGTATTGTTTTCAGAGTCTGAACCTAGTCCTCCGACTCTAAATTGTCAGCGCCTCCTGTCCCACACCATCCTGTGATTTCTAGCAAGAACATAGCCATCTTTAGAATTTTCCATGGTAACTGACCTCTTTTCTCTCCTTCTTTCACCCCACCATGCCCAGCTGGGGTCCAATCAGTTAGGAGATCCACAGTCCTCACCCCTCCCATGAGCAGGAAAATAAAACATGGTACAAAGAGCACCAGAATTCCAGCTAGGAAGGCTTCGGTGTGAATTTCAAATTTGCTGATGACTGTCTTTGTGACTGTATAAGATAATTACCCTCTCCTGTTTGCAAAATGGGAAGGACAATACTGATTCCAACAAGAACTGCTGTGTAACAAGTCACTTCAAACTTAGTGGCAAAAAGGAACCATTTGATCAAGTTCATGGATTTTGTGGGTCAGTCACTTGGAATGGGCAGCTTGTTTTTATACACTAATTCAGGGTCTCACCTGGGAAGATCAAAGGCTAAAAATAACTTACCAGTGGAGGGCTGGAGTCATCCAAAAGCTTATCTACTCAGATATCTAAAGCTTGTATTGGAAGGACTCAAAGTTTAGGGCCACTGACGAGGGCACCCGGTAAAGCTTCTCTGTGCTTCTCAGCATCCTCAGATTACTGTGGCTTCCAAGTCGTTGGACCCTACGTGGAACTCAGAGCTCCAGAGGTGAGTGTTCTTGGCAGTGAGATGGAAACTGCATCCCGCTGGAAAGATTGCTCGTCATGTGTTCCCTTGATGGTAAGCAAGCCACAGCCTCCCCAGATTCAAGGGACATAGGATTCTCCTACATCTTTTAGTAGAGGAATGGCAAAGCTTCAGAACATGTGGAAAGGGGAGGTATTGTTTAAGCCAACATTGGAAGCTATTATCCTCCACCCTTCCTTAAAGCATCCTCATAAAGTTGAAATAAGAGGTAACATACAGAAGAACTTGGCGAGTGGTAGCTGCTCCCTGCTCCCCATTTTGGGTTGCAGTGAAAAATCCTCCCTTGGTAACTGGACCCGTGACCCTTTGAAGAACTTTTTAGTCATGTCTCTCCTCTCCCTACAAATCACAGAATTCTTAGGTCATCAGTATGTCTGGAACTGAACTGGATCTATAACATCTTTACTTCAAATGATGATAATATTACATTAATAATACCATCCTGCTACACTCCATAACTTATTCTAATACAATATTTGATCTCATTTTTTGTCACCCACAACCCTTTAATGTGATTATTATTATCCCCCATTTTATAGGTGAGTAAACTAAAATCCAAGGTACATGAGCCATTGTTCAATATCACATAGCAAGTCACAACCTAGAACCCATATTTAAACTAGGTGTGTGTATCTGCTCCAAAATCCACTTTTTGGGTATGCTTCTTGGTTACCTCTTCTTAGAGAGGGTGTGGTATCTTTGATTGCATGCTGGTACATACAGTAACTGTGTTATCAAAATAAAAACAAAAAGCATGTATGCATATGTGAGTGCAAATATGTACTCATATCATACATATTTATTATAAATGTTATTGCTATGGAGAATGTGGACATAATTTACAAGTAATAATAACTTACAAACTCTCCCTTAATGAAATTTCTATATAGCCAATTGGTTCTTACAGAACACTAGTCTTGATTCTTTTCAATGTGTGGTTTTACCTGATAAATGAGTATATTTCCAATGTAAACACTGGTAGATTATTTGTTGTTGTTGTTTTTAATCCGTATATAAGATGGAAATGAAACAATAAAGGCACATGTAGGAACTTCACACATTCATCAATGATGTGACTGATGTCTTAGTTGAATGAGGCAATAACTTTGACATATAGAAGAATATTTCCTCAAAATTTTGTGTGCTATTGACAATGTAACACATCTAAAGGTATGACATGCTTTTAAATCGAATCTGCATTATTAGCATTTTGCTTCTGACTTTCTTAAGTCTAGATATACAATTTGCAAACTGAAAAATCAAGCCCTGACTTGCAACATTTGCTAATTTCCATGGTATCAATGTTCTCACCATGGTCACTTTCAAGCCAGCAATACATCCTTATTGAATACAGAGTTGGGAAGAGATGTGCACTAATATACCACTATATGTTAACAACTTACCATCTCCATGTTAAACGTGACAGACACAGTAAACATGTATAATATCAAGAAAACAAGTACAAGAAAGATGTAGCAAAATAAATAGGAAATGATGTTTTTTAAATGGCTATTAACTTTGTTTATCATGTATTTAATTGTATTTCTATAACCTAATTGTTAATTATGCCATTTAACACCCACCTTGTAAAATTCTTGAAAATTTAATGATCAGCTTCTACCAGGAAATATAAGCCAAATTCAGCACACTGTTAGTCTTTTTCATTTCCACTTGACCTCCACTCACACCTATGTCCTGATAATAAATTCCTTTCTTGCCTGTTTACCTTTATTCCCAGCATGCTCCAGGGCACTTGCCCATATTGCATATTGTAAAGCAACACAAATACTGTCATGTCTGTGACTTGGAACTAATTAATCTTTCTACTTCTCAAGGTTACAATGAAATTTTCTTCTTTTTATCTGAGAGGACTTCCCAGCTCTATCTTCCCATCACCCCCATCAGTCAGTGACGCCTGTTGGTTTCTTCCAGCTTGGCTTATGAGATAAGTCACCTCCAAGTGGTCTGATCCACTGGTGGAAATGCATCCACCATCCTTAACCTCACTCTGAGGTGCTCTCAGATACAAGTTGTTCCATTTTATATCCATGCTGTATGCTGTAACTCATTAAAACTGTGTTTCACTCCAGTGTTCTGCTCATTACAATGGACAGAGAGAGCTTTGCTGCTGGGGAAGCACAGTTATAATGAGGGCAGAGTGTTCAGCACAAAAACATCTCCTAATAGCTCATTAGGAAAATTGACTAGTTAGGCAGAACCGTTGTTCTCTCACTTTGACTAAAGATCTAAACGCCTTTCCTTCTCCAAAGGCCAGAGACGCTGACTATCCACTCTGTACCTCTAGCCAGGGCTGGTCAGGCTGTGTGAGAGCCCTGGCTTCCGGCTTCATTGTAGAAATGCTTTGGAATTTCCTGGGGACAAGAGTGTGAGTAGACACTCAACATGGTTGACAGTGTGCCCTTAGGGGTAAACCATGGCTTTCCATGTGAGTGTGTATGTACTTGAGCAGGAATGGGAAAAGGGATGAAAAGAAGGGAGGGTGGTAGGAGCACGAACTGCCCTCTGTCCATGGACTGGAGCAAGATGCTATCTGTTGGCTGGGAATCTTGAAATTTCCATTTTCTTGGAAGTTCCTTCAGCACTTGCTTTGCAGGCATTTCCTCCACTCCTGATTAAAGATAGTCTAAATTTGGCTTCTTATCTCAATGAAAATCATCATCATTATTATGATAATTAAGACCATAATTTCCCTGAGTCACCGGAAAGTCAACAACATCCTAGTTCAAGGACATGCAGATGGAAGCAGACACGTAAGTCAGCCAACTTGCATCATCAAGTTGTGATCATTTGTAACACAATTTTATGTGTGGTTTTCAAACTCTACAAATATATTCTTAGCCAAGAATTTTTTCCTCCAAAAAACTTCTTACAGGGAACCCAAACTATGAAACTGATAAAATTGGAGCTACTTTGGTTGAGATGAGGTGAAGGGCCTGGGGCTTTGACTACTCAAGCTTTCTTGCTATGGTCCCCTGGGGTGGACCCCAGACACCCTCTTTGAAGTTCTTTGGGTCACAGATTGAAAGCACAGTCTCATATCAAAAGCCTGAATAATGTACATCCCTTTCAACTCAGTAATCCTACTTCTAGGACTGTAACATAATAATCAAGCAAGAGCCAAAGAAGTTTCCCCAAGGATGTTCATCTCATCTTTGTCCATAATTTTTGAAAATTTCATAAGGCTAACTAAATGTTTTATAAGATTAGGTTCAGTTAAAAAAATTATAGTCTGTATATAGAAAATGGAATAATAAACCCCCATTAAAAAAGACATGGAGTCATATTTCTGACATGGGAAAATATCATTTCATAGTGGAGATGGGGAAAAAACACAAAGTCCCCTGAATAGAATGACATCATTTGTGTAAAATATCACATATAGTTGTATATGCATGAAAGGATGTGCATTAAAATGTCATTTTCTGGGATTTAGGATTATGTTTAATGTATTTAATTCTGTAATTTCTATGTTTTTAAATTATTTATAATAAGCATGCATTTTTTTTATCAAAAAGAACAAGAGCACCCCCCCAAAAAAAGTTTAAATAAGAGCAAGGAAAGTAACTGCTGCTTTTCATTATCATTAGAACAGCCTCTGCTCTCTTGACCTGTTTTGAAATTATTAAACTATTTTTCAAACAAAATATAGTCATGTGATTTTTTTCCCCCTTTCTGGAAGCAGCGATGTTGCTGTTTGCAGCATCTGGCAGCCATGACCTGTTTGTCTCACATGACCTGGAACACCAGTATCCGGAGGCCAACATTCCCCATGTCTCCAAGCTATGGACCAGCAAAAATGAAATGCCTGCATGTGTGTGCTGGGGGTGGGGACCTCAGAGGGGTGGTTGAGGTCTGCCTGGGTTTTTATATACCCTTAGAGTGATCTGATTCTTTATCCCCCTATCAGGGACTTGTGGGTTCGAATAATAACAGAAGTCTTAATCCACTGGTTGTTGGCATCCTGAAAAGCCCTCCTCAATTATCTAGAGATGCACCCTCCTTGCATCTGTTTCTTCCAGTAAGGCCACTGTCTTCCAATCATCTGTGAGACCCGACTTCCACATCAGACTCCATAGCCACCTGAAACTAGGACCTCTCCTTGGAGTCCTCAAGATGCTGTAGGGGCACCGTGTTTGGCCATACATGAAAGTCAAAGACTCATGTATTGTGTCAGTTATCAGACATAGTGACAAGGTCCCTGACCAGTGGAGCTTAAGACCCTATGTCCCCATAATTCATAAGACCCTAGTTATCTTGGCATCTACCTATACCCCTTTTCATAGAACTCAGACACCTGTCTATGGACAAGACTTGGTACAGGCACCAGCCATCCTCCAGGAGCCCCTCTCAGGCCTGCTCATCACTTTCCCCCTGTAAAACCCCTTCCTTTCAAGCCAATGAATGTCACAATCAATTCATGTGCAGCCAGTAGACTGCAAAGGCCCTTATCTGTCACCACCTTCTCCTCCCTTCAGGATCATTTCAGAATACAGAAAACAGAAGATGAGTACAGTAGTTCAACTCAAATAACCGTATTATCATTGTCTGTCTTTCTGTGATTTGGGGAGCTTTTACTCTTGTTCTCCTGCTCATGGGGGAGCCTGCCTGAGGAGGACATGGCCCAGCATGTGGACACTGTCCTTTTCCTGCTCTCAGCTTCCTCCTCATTCCATGGATGCACCAATTGGGGCTCCAAAATTAGTAAGTGATGAAACAAAAGGGAGCTTTGGCTCATCAAGCCCCAGAAAAAAAAAGAAGGATATTCTACTCCCCTTGCCAGGAAAATGCGGGACATCGACTGTGCACATTTTAAGCCCCACTCTTCAGCAAAGCCTTCCTAAGCACCCAGTACAACTGTCTTCAATCATTCCTCCCTCGCCTGAATGTCTCTGGTTATCCATCAATTTGCTGGGTTCCCTTGAGACATCTCATCTAGACCAGCCTTGAACTATCATTCAAATCATTTGTAATTATATTTTTTTTTTCTAAGAGCTTAAGCGTCCTCTCTCCCAGGAGAGTGAGGCTCCTTGAGGGCACTGGCCATGGATCTTTCATCTTCATATCTCTCATCAGCACCGAACATGGTCCTCAAGGTATGTTTGTCAGTTTCATTTAATTTTCTGGATGTAAATTGAAAAATATCTAGGATGGATTAATCGTAAAAGGCTTTTACTTTTTTTTTTTTTTTACTTATATGGTATATTTATGTTACTATTAAAATCAGCCTAAAAAAACACTTTTTGAAAAAAAAATTGAATATGAAGTATAAAATAGCCCTCCCTATATCCATCGGAGCATATGAAAATGGTATCTTACAGGTGAAATTACTTTGTAAATTGCATAACCCATTATTTTTATACTTTGAATAATATTATATATTTTGGGACTTAGCTTTATTTTAAAAACGTTTTAGTACTTGGAGTTTAGAACATGCTTAATATTTAATATTTTATTGTATATTTTAGTAATAATTATCATTAATTCATGTATTACTATTATTATAACCAGTACAATAATATCTAATAATATCTGTACAAATAGTCTGACTTTTTTTTTTAATTCTTCCCCATGCCATTTCTTGCATTTTGGAATCCAAACCTGCTTTTTCTATTATCACAGAGTTGTGGGTGGCAAGAAAAGGTTCTGATACCAGCAGAGGAGTGAGATCCTATCTTTTGAGGAAACACAGCCCAGAATTGATCAAGGATTGAAGGTCCAGAGACTGACAAGGAACACTGCCCAGGGTTCAGAGTGATAAACCAGGAATGAAGAAGGGTCTTATTTTCCAAGGTCAGAATTCATGAGAGAAGAAAAGAAAATTTTAATGAGATCAGAAAACAATGAGAACAAATTTAAAAAATCAGGGTAAAACATAAGACCCTCTTTTCGGCTGCTAATTCTTCATGACTGGGTTCTTCATGATTATCACCAAGGTGACCCTGCACCCCACACTCAGGGAACCCCTGCTTCTTTTCATACAGGTTCAGTCTGATCCAGAGGCTCCAAGGTCAGGAAGTGAGACTGCAGCCATTGCTTGTCAATGTATTCATGGTTAAAAATTGGGAATGAAACTTAAAACAACAAGACTCAGTTTCCCTGTCTGAGTATAGAAGTGATGGTCCCTAAGACATGGTACTGGGGGAGGGGGACTGAGTAGTACGCTTTTTATGAAAATCCTAACACATTTTAGGCATTTGATATGTTCATCATGCCCCATGTATTCTACTACCTGTGAGAACAAACCAGTGTTCATCTATTATTAGAACATAGATGTTTCCTTGCACTGTTTTTTAATATTTATTTTTAGTTGTAGTTGGACATAATATCTTTATTTTATTCATTTTTTTATGTGGTGCTGAGGATCAAACCCAGGGCCCCACACATGCTGGGAAAGCACTCTACCACTGAGCCACAACCCCAGCCCTCCTTGCACTATTAAAGATAAATACTCCTGGTAGATAGTATTTTAATAAGTGACCAAGCTAATTATATGAATGCATCTGAACAAGTTACATCTCCTTTAACACTGAGTGTGTTGGTGGCTTTCTACTTACTGGACAACCTGGTTGTGAAGAGCGTCATCTATAAGATGGGAATGACACTCTAGCACACCAGATGGTTGTATACTTTGAACATATCCTACTGGCACAGGTCTGGAGGTGAGGGAGCATCTCTGGGAGAAAAATTCTTCTGGCTATTGGTGAACCATGCTCATACCATACTCAAATTCAAGTAGGATCTGTAGTTGTAACTGGGATGAGGTGATTCAATCCACCCTAACACTCCATTTGACTTCATTGCATTTTGTTGCACTAGTAATGGCTCCAAGTTAAGTTGTGTTGACCACTGGTTTATTACCAAGCAGCTTAACTACTTGCAAGTGATGATGCTAGCAAGGCCAAAACTCCTAATATAAGTCACCTTTCTGCTATTCTGTATCTGCCTCCATATCACCTAGATTTCTTGGTCTTATTCTTCCACATCACCCCGCAGTTTGCCTGCTTGTCACCCTACCTTTAAACTCAAGATCTATATTATCAAACACTACAATAAAATAGAAATATCAGAACATTTGGCATTATATAGAATTGTACTCTCACTCCAGCCCTGCCACTTATTGAGAGTGTCTGAAGATCAAGTACATAATCTCTGAGTTTTCATGTTAAAATGGAATTAGGAAAGCCTACCTTGCAGGGATTTTGCAAAACACAAGTGACTCATACACATATCTCTGAACAGAGATGCCGGCCCATAGCAGCAACTCCTCTGAACTTCCATACTAAATGATGCTGAGCACAGAAAAGGTTAAAGACAGTTTGACCTCATTCCTATCTCCAAACCCTGTTGATTCTATTTAGTATCATAACCCAACATTCCCTAAATTATTGTGTTTTATAGCTGATTGAGCTTGACACCCTTCCCATGAGGCAGTTCTGTCCCCTCCTCTCAATACTCTGTTTCTTCACCCAAGTCCAAAGCCCTGGGAACTTCTCTCAATGCAATTTGGTTTGGAGACAAAGTTCTACAGCCTGTTTTATCTGAAATGTTTTCTATGAAGAATGTGTTTCTGGCCAGGTATAGTGGCACACACCTGTAATTCCAGCAATTCAGGAGGCTCAGGCAGGAGGATTACAAGTTTGAGGTCAGCCTCAGCAACTAAGCAAGACTGTCTCAAAATAAAAAATAAAAAGGACTTGGAGTGTAGCTCAGTGGAAGAGCATCCCTGGGTTTAACCCCAAGTAATGCAAACATGATTAAAAAAAAATGGATCCCCACCTATCCATGCCTTTCTTCTTCCCCTGCCTTCCTAGACAATGCCATGAAACCTGAGCTTGTTTGATAAGTGACTATCTATGGACTGATTGCCTGATCATTTTAACCATCTTCCAAGACTTCAAAGCATTCACCACTCTGATTCGTTGTTCTCATACTCCACCCTCCCAACACCCTGTCATTTATTGAACCTGCTTATTCTACTCTGGGACCCTGTTATGGGTCATATGATGAAACAAGATGAGAAAAATGTTTTGATCAATGTTTCTCCATCACCCCCCATAGGAATTTCAAATGGATTGGCCTGTCTACAGTTTCATAATTGAGTTAGATCCCCTAGTGTATAGCTATTAAAAGGCTGGGTGTCAGAAATTCCTTGAAGGAAAGGATTAAGCCTTATTTCCACTTGTGTCCTCATTGTAGGGGACAGAATAAATCAGCAAATCGTCACCAGGTGATACCAGGCTGCAAGTCCCCCAGGAGCAGGAGTAGATATACATCATGGTTTTTAGGCTCAGTGCAATGAACTCTTGACTGTACCCTCAACACAGTTTCTGCAGATCTGTCCCTGGTTCCCTGTACTCATTCAACTTTGCCTCTCTAGTTGTGTGATTTCAAACTAGTGATAGGACCTATCTGACTCACAGTTACTGCCTCCCTAAAATAGGGATCTTTCGAGTTGCTCTGCCCTGAGACTATTTCTGCAGACCCAGTAAGTCAGCATCTGTTGAAATGATGCAAACTGTAAAGTGCTAAGGTGATAGTATGGCCAAAATTCTTTGCCCTTTGATGGTCTCACTGCCTCCCTGTTTATATGCTGATGGTCCTCTCTCTTCTTTCATTAAAACAAATACACAGCCTGGGAGAAAGAAAGAGAGCACCACAAAAAAAAATAGATGTCAAAGAGACTATTTTTCATCTGCTCCTCTTGACATCTCTCATAGGTTTCATGAGGATTCACACTTTATCCCTCCTTTGCCCCCACAAACAGTTCCTTTGTTTTAATATACAACACTCTCTATGGGATGTTTTTTTCCTTGCTTGATTTTCAGGTGGATAGATTTGACGAGGGTCGAGACAGGCTCCATGAAAAAAGCTCACCTCAAGCCCCTCCGTCTCCACTCCCCTCCCGTCCTTCTACCACACGCTGCTGTTTCTAAATATTTTGTAAATAGATTGATCCACTTGATATAGCTCTAATGATTTATGTTGTAGAGTAAATCTAAAACCAATAAAAATGGAGATGACAAGAATGTGAGTCTATTTAAAGAGGACTGATGATTTCTTAACAGTTTCCGCTTATTCTTCACACCTAGTTACGCCTTTCAGTCATCATCAGAAACTTCAGGGCTGTGCGGGTGGGGGCAAGCCCTTGTAGTTTACTGTCAGATTCACACCTCCCCCTGCCTTGGCTTACACCCCCTGCTCCCTTGTGCACCACACAGATGACGGGAAATGTTTAGCATCCCCTTTTAAAAAGCATGCAGATGGGGAATATTGACATAGTTCTTCCTCACCATATTTGAGATCTCTCAAATATAAAATAAAGCTTATGGGAAAGATACAGAAGAGAAAGACCAGGAGGAGGCACAGGTAAAGCAACACTGAAATCCCACCGTAGCCCCAGAAGGACTTGGAGTGGGCGCCTCATTTCTGGTCCCTTCGTACTCAGGATTCTCGAGCTCATGCACAGGTATCCTACTGGACACAGAGGTGCCCCCAGGCTTTCTCCAGTCACAGGAATGCATGTGGAACCTGTGAGAGATGAGATGGAGGTCTTGTGCCCTGGAAGCATCCCTCAGTCATCAGGGGACTGGACTTGTTTAGTAACCAGCTCTGCTTCATCACTACTTGGTTGGGGACAGGAGTGACCATACTCCCTGCAGTCCCCTTTGGAGGTATCCTATTCATTAACAACCCTTTGCTGGTCCCTTTCCTTTCCTGCCTCACTTCTCCTACCACTGTTTTCTGGAATCATCTACTAAATAAACCACTTGCACCCAAATCTCAGGGTCTGCTTTTGGGAAAGTCCAGTCTGAGTCATATTAACAGAACCTTGGGTTTATCCATGTCCTTTGCATAGGTGCCAACACTTCAGTATGTGCAGATTCACTCAGAGCCTGTCCCCACAGAAGACAGCTTCAGCACATGGTGCAGACTGGGATCCACTGCCATGGCCCCTTCTCCAAAGTCTGTTTCATGTCACTGCTGCCAAGAACCATGACAAGTCAACAAGCAGCCTGGTTGAGCCATGTCCTTTAGGAGGATCATATTATATTATCAAAATTACTCTCCTGCCACGGATTCTAAACAAGCTTATAGGCCAGCGGAAAAAAATACAGAAGGAACAGGAAGCTTCTTGAACTCTTTAAAGTTAATCCAGGTGGTCAGACACCTTACTGAGGCCAATCCTAAGAGAATACATGAGTCTCTGCAGGAATACCTATTTTTATGTTTGTGGGTTGCTTTATTCCAAACTCAGAATCTCTTCCCTCCAGGTCTTGTTCAAATGCTGTTTCCCATACCCATCTTTTTCTCCATCCCCAGCCAGAACAAGAGCCTTCCTGTTCTTTGTTCCTATAGTAGTTCATCCCATCCCCATGCCCTCCGGCACACACACTATTACATGGAAGTGTTAACAATAATGACTACAATGTTCATAATGAATAATGAGTTACCTGTAATTGAGCACTTCTAATATGTTAAACTCTTTACCTACTTTATATACATTTACTTGTAAGAATGTGCTTTCCCTAAATCCCCATGATGACCCCATTCAGCAAGTCCTATAAGGATCCCATAATGTGTTGACCACATTACATTATTCCTCCCTGTCTCTGAAGCTGTCCCCATGTAACAAGGTAGCACACTTCCTTCCTCTTGCTGTAGGTCAGGCACCATTTCATTTTTGCCTGTGGGCTCTGACCCATAGGATGTTAGCCAATGAGTTACATGAGAGGCTTGTAAAAGGCTTTGTGTATTTCTGTTCCTGTTCTGGCCCCTCTGACACATCCATGGGATTGTCTCAAGCGAGCCTGCTGGAAAAGGATATGGTTGAGACAGAGCTGATTTTCCACCACAGTCCCAGCTGAGGTTATCCTGAATAAGTCTAACCTCTATATAAATGAATCCAGCAGAAGATAAAAGAATTGTCCATTGAGGACAAGGATAGGAACCAATATCAATTGGTTTCTTAATTACCAATAGCTTCTGGCTATAGTGAAATCTTACCAATGAGTGCTGAATTATGTTAAGTTCTACTAAAAAGTCATAATTTCATTTTTAAAACAAGAGATAAGCATACTTAATTTAAAAAATAATTACTACTGGTTCATTGGCTCCTTTCCTAAAGGGCAGAAAAATATCAATGTAGGGTCATTTTTAAAGTGCATTAACATCTGAAGCACTCGCAGGTGAAACGATGTGGTATTTGATATTTGATTCAAAATCATATAGGAAAATGAGTCGCCACAATCCTAATAATTGTTGCTGAGCACACAGGGGTCCATTACACTCACCTTCCTACCTTTGAGTAAGTTTGAAAAATTTCTAAACAAAATACTTAAAAGAAAATCAAAATGCATTTACCAAAGGGCATTTCTTTTTAGTCTTACCCAAGATGCTAACTTAGTTGGGTCACTTTACCCTCCCCAACTTGTATTTGCCCTCAGTTTAAGCAGGGATTATAAGAATTTATGGAGTTTTCCCCCAAAGAATATGGTTTTTTAAATGAAGCAATAGTCTGGTTCCCTTTTCCATCCAGGACTTGAATAACATACTGAGACCCTTCAACCCCTGGAAATGCGCCATCTGCAGGGGTTTACGTCAATGCACTGGAGTGGAATGTGTCCACCATGACTGCAAATGAACCCTCACTTCCAGGCATGAATACTTATTTTTATTCCCTTTATATATTCTGGAGAGTCTGGTGCTTAGTGGTTCAGCAACATCAGTAGACTCCACTGTTTATTAAATTTATCAAGTACCAGAATATCTTGTCAGCAGCACAGAATTTAAAAATCTGTCCTTGCACATCTCAGAGAAGCTGTTTGTGAACACATTTTGATTCATACTTATGGTATGATTTAAATCCACTTATTGGCTCCCACTTGGTGCACACGCTTGAATCTCGGCTAGGTTTCAACACAGGTAACTGCTAATTGGAAGTATACCCTCTGGCAGGGCTGCATGTAAGTTACCCTCACAAATGATCCATCATTCCTCAAAATATTATGATTCATGTTTGTTATTATTTACTGAACAACATCTAATCTCCTCAGTTCAACACACAAGGACCTCTGCAATCTGCCCCCTGCATGCCTAATATACTTCTGTCTTCATTTCTCACTCCATCCCCCAACATCGTCACACACACACACACACACACACACACACACACACACATCCTTATCACATTATATTATTTCACATTTATTTGCTTTTGTATAGGTACTTAGAATTTCCTACCCTCCCCTACATATTTTGTTCACATAACCAACTCCAATTTGTTTTTCAATATTGGAATTAAGGGATGCCTCCTTGGTAAGAATTTACCTTTCTTCTCTTCTCGTCATTGTGATTCTGGGTCCTCGACCTGTTGTTCCCAACTAGGGGTGATTTTTCTCTCCCTAGGGACATTTGGCAATCTCTGGAAATATTTTTCATTGTCACAATCTAGGCTGGAGAGGTTGTTACTGGCATCTAGTTAGCAAAGGTTAGAAGTGCTGCTAAGCATCTTAGAGAGCACAGGGCAATTTTTTTACAGCAAAGAATTACCTAGTCTGAAATGTCAATGCACCAAGGTTGGGGCACCCTGCCATAGACTCCTTCATCTCTGAACTGCTTTTATACATTCTGCACATCTTTATCACTGCATGCATCCTTTTATAATTTTTCTCTACATGCTTATTTATTTAACTAGAGCAGGGGTCAGGAAACTACAGCTCAATTTAGCCACTTTTCGTTTGTACAGCCTTGAACACAGCCATGTTCTTTCATTTGTATATCATCTATGGTTGCAGAATTGACTAGTTGTAATAGAAACCATATGTGGCCTCTTGGCCCAAAAAGCCTGAAAATTTCACTTGCTCTTTAGAGAAAATGTTTGTTGACCCTCGCACTGGAGTATGGACTTCCTGAGGCAAGGCCATTTCTTATTTATATTACATACATGTATGTAGTATATTTGCTTGCATAAAGTAGATATTAGTTGAGTATTTATAAAAGGGAACAAAACTCAGTAGGATTTGTTTATGTCCGATCCAATCTGGGGACTAGCAATGCACATTTTCTGAGAGCTTGCTGAGGTTACAAGACTGTGAGAAAACAAACCAAAACCACTCAAATGGGATGATTACCATGCCATTGGCTCCACTAGCTGCATGTTCCAAGTGAAGTGACCCACCATAGGTCTCCTTCCATACGTATAGCAAGAAGTTATTCTATTTTCTTATGCAGATATGTTTCAGTCTTTTCTATTCATGGTCTTAGAAGTGTGGTCATCTTGTTCCATAATCTAGAAACTGTATAATATCAATGGCTTCTCAGGTGCCCTAGTATCTCAGCATCCTGGCAGATGAAGGAGAGAGGTATTTAGGACTGAGAAGGAGAATGACCAGAGAAAATGACTCAACTTCCTTGGGCAATCTTTAAAAAGGAAGTTGGATAATCCAAATCACAGTAACCAAAGAGCATAGTAAACTACTTTAATTAGAAAAGACATCAGAAGAGAAGAATCCCATTTCAGCCAAGAACAAGGAGAAGAGCAAGAATTTGGAGTTTCTGCAAAGTTGCATGTGATAATGTACAAAAGGAAGCATCTGGTACAAAATAGACTCTCAATAAATTCTGGTGGCAAATGCCATTTTTATCTTCACTTCAGGAAATAGAGATCCATCTAAATTGTTACATGTTTTCACATAGAGTAAATAACTGCCCAGGCTGATAGGTACCCTCATACCACACAGTTGCTATAGTGAGACACAAAAGTGTGGTGGCAGAAGGCAGCCACAGTCAGGGGGACAGTAGCAGCATAGTTCACTGCAAACTCCCAATCACCATGTTCACTGCAAACTCCCAAGAGGAGTTTGGCAGGCTTGAATAGGATTCAGCTGGGGTTCAGGCTTTTCTTTTGAGTGCCACAGAAAGTAATAGACTATGAAATCCTTATTATGCAAAGTATATGAGTCTACAGGAATGAATGGACCTCAGTGGACAAGCAGGCACCTAAGACCCACTACAGACAGGAAGTAATCTGATCTGAGAGCAGCCAGATTCATCCAAAACCTGAATTAATGATGGAAAAAAAGGCTTTTGGTGTTCTTTCACCAATCAGAAGTGATGGGGCTGAATCTGAGTCACCAGTCTTCTTAGGTCACAACAAGAAGCGGCTGAGGGACCTGCAGGATCTGACAGACATCACTTTATCTGTGAAATGCATGTTCCATCTTGTACGGCCATAATCACACCTCCAATCGCGATCTCTCCAGAAGGCTGATGCAATAATCTTTCTCTGTACTAACAGACCAACTTATAGAGAGATCCACAGTGCAAACCTGGGCTTTGAGGACAAATAAATATGGGTTCAAAACACAGCATTGGCATCACTCATGAGAAAGTAACTAACATCCCTGAGGTGATGCTAAGATTACTGCCTTCCATGGTTGCCGGAAGATTAGAACAAATATAAAATAAATGCTGGGCCTACGGTGAGCAAGTGCTCAATAAATAATGCATATAATTATTTTCACTTGCCTTCTGGTATGATTTCTGGTTGTCTTGATGCTGCCTATCGCCTATCTAATATTATTTATTTCAGAGGCAGTCTGAGGGGTGTACTTCCACAGCAGCCTGCTTCTGACCTCAAACACGCTGATCTGTTGGGCTGACTGTCAATTCGGAATATTCAACTGTAACACACGCTGCTCCTCGGTGGCCTGTTGTTTCAGCTTTTAATTTTGTGGTTTCAAAATAACTGTGCTTTCCGCTCGTATCCATTTCTGCCTCCCATTTTATGTGCTATTCTGGGCCATCTCACCCTGGTGGCTGACTGACTTCCATCAACCTAAACACTTGGAGCAGTTACAGCCCATTGGGCCTGGGTGCTCCTTAAATTCCGTGAGTTTCCAGGCCATTGGCTGATACTGCTCCCTTCCTCCGCTTTATTCTATTGATGGTATTATTATTATGCTTTCTTCTCACCCACAATTCTGCCAATGTCACTTCATGCTTATCTACACTGTCCACACAAAAAGAGCACAGCCCCACCGCCAGCCTGTCACCATCGGGGCTCCACACAAAAGACAGAGGACAGTGATCATCCTGGCCCATGCTGGCTCTGCTTCAGAAACATGGCTAGGCAAGCACACTTTTTTTCTATTTTTAATTAATTATTATTATTATTATTACTAATTTTTTTTGTACTGGGGATTGAACCCAGTGGAGATTAACCACTGAGCCACATCCCCTGACCTTTTTAAATTTTTAATTTTGAGATTGGGTCTTGCTAATTGCTTAGAGCCTCGCTAAATTGCTGAGGCTGGCTTTGAACTCGCAATCCTCCTGCCTCAGCCTCCCAAGCCGCTAGGATCATAGATATGGACCACCATACCAGTGACATTTTTTTTTTTTTTTTAGTTTTGTATTTTGTCCCTAGTCAGCCTTCCGGAGACCAAGAAAACACTGGTACAGGAAACCTAGGTTGGAACAAGTCTGTATTCCAAGACATATGCAGGAGTCCACTCTTCTTCCCTATCAACTGTGAAACAGCCTCCTTATGGTGAGAGTTTGGTCTTTCCATATTTATAAACAATCGCCTCCACTCCCTTCGCTCTCTGTGTGATGCTGAAATCCTTTATTAGTCAATTTTGTTGACCTCTAAGGGGCCTCAGCTGTTTTCATCTTTCAAGTTCCCCTCTGCTGCTGTGTGCTCACCCTTCTCATGACCCCTTTGACGGGTAGAGCAAAAACTGTCACACGACCAGGAAATCGCCCTCTAGCCTAGAGAGCTCATCATTCCAGAAAAGCACTGAGGTCCACAAAATAACATGAGCATTTATCCCCATAATCCAATATGACCTCCTGTCCCTCACCTTGCCCTGCCTCCAGCTAACATTCACCACCAATTCAGTCTCTGCCTCTGACTCCTGCTCCCATCCTTTATACTACTCCCTCTCAATGAAATACCTGTCATTCACAGAAGGCAAGATATTAGATCCCCACAAGGTGGTAGAAATACAACAAGACCATAAGGATGTATTTTAAGTCATCCCTGGGCCTCCCCTTTCCATCTGCCTGCTAGAGTCTGCATATTATCTCCTCATCTGTTCTTCTGGGACTTAAGCTCTCTCACGGACCTATCCTCATTCAGAGAAAGAAGAAAGGAGTGATAAGGCTAGAGAAATCTGCATCAGTCAAAAATAAACAAAATTAACTTCTCTCAGGAAGGAACCAAACTATCAGTCATGCAGAATGGCCAGTACAGTTTTTAACCAGAAGCAAATATTGAGCTATGTAAACTAAAAGTTTCCACACATATTCTTGGTCCAAAAACCAAAGGGGCTGGAGACAAAACCCATGGCCTGAGATACTCAGATGCTGTCCTGAACATGGAAATAAACAAGGTGAAATGGTGCCTTGGGGGCAGAACTTACAGTGTCATGATGGTAAGGAGGTTCAGGGAAGTGACTCAAGATGACAACACAATTATTCTCAACAGGTGAGACTAGTAGCCAGGGCTCTTACACTGGGAAATGCAAAGATGTTAAATCCAGAAGATAGGCCCCCACTGCTAATTCAAAATCAAAATTTGGAGATTTCAGAAGTCACTGATATAATGATTGATTCTTACCCATGATGAAAATGCAGTTTACAGAACAAGAGTCTCCATTTTAGAAAGAAATGTTATTAGAGATCAGTTGTTGCCAATTAATCTTACCAGTTCTCCTTTTCATATTGGAAATGAATAGAGAAACAGAAACAAAAACTCAGATAAGGACCAAAGAAAAATTTCTACTTTATTATCATAGAATTATGATATATTATTATCAGATGTAGCATCAAGGTGCTTTAACTTAGAACAGATATTGGAACCCTTTGCTGGCCCCCTTTCTGGGTTCCTCTCTGGCCCAGTCCAAACCTGGGAGCTCATCTGGGGAAAAGCTAGGTGCTCACTGAGCACAAGATTCCAGAGAGAGGTGTGGGCTTCTCAGCCTAATCCACACCTTTGGAGCACAGGAAAAAGTAGCCATGTGTGCTGGAGAGTGGACCCGCAGCCCTGCCACAGAGGAAACAAACATGAAGTGCAGAAAGTGAGAACTCAGTCTGCAGCAGGGAGGCTGGTGGGCAGGGAAGGGTGGAGAGCCCAGGCTGTCCTCATGAACAGAGACCAATCTGCAACTCCATCATTGGAGAAGCCACACCTCCCTTTCCCAAGACCTGCCATCCCACCACTAACTTTCCTGCCTCCAAATCCAAATGCAGTGATCATGATGCTATTTTTGCCCATTTATCAAGGCCTTCAGAAACTTCTATTGAACTTCAGTTCTTGATATCAATGATAATCATTAGTATATTAATCATAATTATCTTACTATTATTGAACAACTGCCAGGCCTATGCTGAGTAATTCACTGAAAGTATTCTGTTAGAACCTCACACTATGATGATCCCACTTGATAGACAGGAGAACCAGGCTCAAAGACAGTAATAAAATTGTCCCAGGATATGCAGCTATAAATGATGGTTACAGCCCAAGTCTGTCTGATCCCAAAGTGTAGAGTTGAGGCCACTGCTCTGGGGTCTCACAAACTGTATCTTGGATACTGTGGCTATTCTGCTGAACAAAAATCTTCATGGTCAAGAAAGCATAGGAAAGCTACACATTCTGTCAGTTCTATATTTGAAGTCTATCCATTATAATAATGGGGACACTAGTGGCTTATGGCACATAGCTTGGGATACTGACTCTATGATGTGAGGCTACCAGGAAGAGAAGGATAGGTGGGGTCTCTGTTTATTCTGATTATTCATCAAGTCAATGAGTGAATGTGGCGATGATGAAAGCAACTCATGTTTATCACATCTCTACTCTGCATTGTTGGCACTTTACAAATACTAACACATGTAACTTTCACAACTACTAAAAATTAGACATTATTATTTCTGTCTTATAGATGAGGAGACTGAGGATGGCTCAAAGAATTTAAGCAACCTGCCGAGTGTCAGATCAAATGAGTGGGAGAGTATATATATTTGCCCATCCTTTTCAACCTTTGACCTACCCCCTGCTCATGATTTCCCTCTGTCTTGCCATCAGGATCTCCTAGAGTCTGGTCAGGTGTGTGGACAGATGGACCTATTTCTGGGGAGATCAGGTACATCCCAACAGATGCTCACACTGAGGTGAGCCCGGGACCCTGTGGACTCCCTGGAATGGAAGATGTGGGCAGCCTGAGAGCCACCAAAGTTCAGGGAAAAGTCAACAAACTCCCCTAAGGACTCCCAGAACTGTTTCTGACTTTTCCTTGGTTCTAGATGGCTTTCATAAGCAGCAAACTATCCTCAAAAGAATATTTTTATGAAAGTAGAAACTCATGGACATAAGGAAATCATTTGAAGTACTCTTTGAAGCTTCAGATGATTCTTTGGACAAAAGTTTAGCATGTCGCTGCAACATGTAATTTTGAAGCTCTGTCAAACAGGGCATTAAGTGTGTCACCATGACATAATTTTCATTTCCCAGTCTTGGTCCCTTTCCCTAATTTTCTCCTTATGACTTATCATTACCCCTACACAACACGTGAACAACAGCAGGGGAATTGGATCCAGGACCCTCCTGTGGATATCAAACTCCATAAATGCCACAATAAAAATGGTATAATATTTGCATATAACTTACACATATCCTCCTTTATATTTGTAATCATGTCTACATTACCTTTAATAGTTAATATTATGTAAATCATATGTAAATAGGCATTGTAGTATATTGTTTAGGGGATAATGACATGAACAACTCTGTACATATTTAGTACAGATGTAACATTTTTCCCAAATATTTGTAATACTCAGTTGGCTGAATTCATAAGATGTGGGTATGAAGAGCTAACTGTACTTACTTTTTAATTACCATCCTGAAATCATCTTTCTTTACTTCTGTAAACCTCTCTATGATGGCACCTGAATGCCTAAAATAGTGGTTATTTTGGTTTAGTCAAAGCAATAAGATAGGCGGTGCATGCCTATAATCTCAGCAGCTAGAAAAGTTGAGACAGAAGGATCTCAAATTCAAAGCCAGCCTCAGCAACTTAGTGAGGTCCTTAGTAGGATCCTGTCTCAAAATAAAATATAAAAATACAGGCTGGGGGATGTGTCTCAGTAGTTAAACACCCCTGGGTTCAACCCTTGGTTTCATAGCCTTCCCCCCCAAAAAGTAATAAGCTCCATTTATGAATATTTGTATGAAACAGGCCACATGCACAGCACTAGGAAGGTGATTCAATCTGGGTCTGACCTAGAAAAAAATAACTGCTCTGATCATTTGCAAAAAGGAAATAGACTACACAGAGATGGTGGAAGATTTGACAAGCCAGGAGGAGATTGTACAGCAGCCCAGAGGTCAGCAACAGCAGGAGACCATTGCCACTCCAGGCTGACAGTGCAAAGTTGGTGGTCCAGAGCCCTGGGGCTAAGGACACCAGATTGAAGCTAGAGCCACAGAGGGCCAGTTCCTTGGAGGTTGGAGCCAGTAGAGGCGCAAAAAGAGAAGGAGAACTCTTGGCATCTCTGACTTTATCCTTCTTCCCAAACCTAACTTCCTAGGGCATCTCATTTGCTGAAACCAGCCATACACCAGCTACAAAGGGACCTGGAAAACCCAGCCTGAATTGATGATCTTTTTTTTTTTTCTTTCTTTGCAGCAGCAGCAGCTTTGTCTTCTATATTCCAAGATGCTCTTTTCCTTGAAAAGTAGAGTTTTCTAGCACTAACATTTTCATTTAAACAATTCCCCTTGGAGGAAGACAAGCTATGAAGACGAAGTATTGTGTATTAAATTCAAAAGGTCTTACCAAGGGGGTGAAGGTTAGGCATAGATCCAGTGAAGAACATCCAGGGCATTAGCATCTCAGCCAGGCAGTTGTTAAGTACAAAGAATTAGGGATGGGGTCCAGACTGGAGCTGTGAGCATGCCTGTCCCCACTTTATTTTACTCCTTGCTGCACTGGAGAAAACAGTACTCAGTAGGTCTGTGTTCTAGCTCCAGGTTTATCATCGTCTACTATTTCTCCTTCTGATAATAATACTTATAGCTACCAAAGATTGAGAACTTCCTAGGCAAATTTCCCTCTATGAGGGATGTGCTACTATCATCTCCAAGTTACTATTGAGAAAACTTGCTGCTTTCCCAGCCCTCAGAGCTAGTAAGAGATGGAACCAGGCTACACTTGAACTTATTCCTACCTTACCCCGAAGAGAAGTCACCACACTCTACTGCTTCATAGACACTCTATTATTTGAGGCAAGTCCCTTAAAATGCTCGAGTTTTCATAAAATGAGGCTGATCCTCATTGACCTTGCCTACTTTCACAAAGTGGCTAGGATTCTCAAAGTAGATACTACAGAGTAAAAATGTTTTGGAAACTCTAAGACTCTCTCACTTTATATGGTATGATTTCCACTTCTGCTTCTAGCAGGCGCTGTCTGGTTCCTAAGTCTCTCCATGTGGAGCAGAGCTACTATTTTGGGCCTGCCAAGCTGTTTTCCTTTTTTTTTCACCAGAATGCATGCTCCATTTGGGTAATGGTAACAGATGTGACAATGGGAACAAAACTCCTACCAGCCACGCTCTAACCCAAACATCCCAGGAGCCGCTTCCAGCGCTCATCTCCTCACTCCTGCTCCCAGGCAGGGAGACGGGAGAGCGCCCAGCTCTATTTCACTGTCTTGCACTAGCCTTAATCCTTTCTGATATGCATTTCCAGTCCTCATTTCTCCTTTCCACAGCTCTGGGCTCCGATGTGTTGTTCATATTATATTAATAAAGGTCTGCAGGGAAAGAGTGATTTAAAGGAGGTTAAGAAATAATTGTCAGAAAATGTTTTGACATTATGTTAATGCCTATCAGTGTATTATCCCCAATTTAAAGTCAATCACCAAAATCACATTGCAATTCCAAAAAGGGAATGAAATATGATTTGTTGAGGTGTGAATAATAATAGGAGGAGGAGGAGGAGGAGGAGGAGGAGGAGGAGGAGGAGGAGGAGGAAGGCCGCTGGAAACTAAAGAGAAGTCAGTTTCCTGTTAGACCATTTTTCAGTCTTGTCCAAAGAAATAAATGGTGATCTATGGGCCACATAGATCTTGGGGGAAAATATTGGATTCATAATCTAGAGAAAAACAAGAGGTCTTTGTCTACGTACAAACACAGACCAAGTTCTGAGATCAAAAGTTGACATTTAAAACCATGTCCAAAGGCTCCAAAAATTTGGATGTTTGTCATTATGTGGGCAAGATATTTTAGATACTTGATAAATTGCTCAATTTTTCTCTACAGTTTTGGTATCTTGCCCGAGTTCTGGCTTTATGCTTCAGATGGTCTGTCAATTTTTTTTTGCTTGGATGCTTGGCCATCACCTCAAAAACCAAACAACGCTATCACATTTCTTTCAGGACCAATTTCCCAGTTTGTGTCTGTGGTCACAGCATTTTCTCAGATTCTGACACTTGGAACTCTGGAATTATCTTTGACCCTTTCAGTTTCATGCACCCATTCATATGTGAGGCTAAAATTCTCTTGAGCAATCTTTAAAAATAAAGATGATAATAAGGGCATCGGTCTTGCACACACCTTCTACAAGACAGGTTCCAGATCTTAGGTGCTTTTCACTCATTATCTTTAATCCTCCAAGCAATTTTGCAGGATGGATAATATTGCCCCATTCAAAAGGTGAGAACACTGACATTTGGGGAAGTAACTGATTCATTTTCTTGTGCAGTAATTGGATCACGGATTCAATTTCAGGTGCACCTGCTTCAAAGCCAGACAGAACATTCCAGTGCCTGCCTTCTAGGGCTGTTAATGAAGATTCAAGGAATGCCCTAAAGGAAGCCCAGGGCACAGCAGGTCCGCTCAGGGTATTTGCTATTGCTACTTGATCTTTCTTTTATGCCGCCCCTTCCCTGCCTGCCATAACCCCAAGCCTCCATCCTTATCCTGCTGCTCAGAACTCACTGCTCAAACCCTAGCTGTGCCAGGCTCTGACAGCCTTGGACTCAGTCTCTGTCCTCAACTCGAATGCAGCCACTGCACTAATCTCCTCAAACACACTTTTTTTTTTGGTTGGGGGGGGGTGGTTACTGGGGATGGAACTCAGGGGTACTGAGCCACTGAACTATATCCCCAGCCCTATTTTATATTTCATTTAGAAACAGGGTCTCACTGAGTTGCTTAGCACCTTGCTTTTGCTGAGGCTGGATTTGAACTTGTGGTCCTCCTGCTTCAGCCTTCTGAGTCACTGGGATTACAGGTGTGCACCACCTCATTGGCTCAGACACACTTTTGTGGTGTGAAGAAGATTGTGTGTGGAGAAGAGCTCATTGCCCTTCAGGAAGTGGCTCATCACTTTCCTTCAGAAAAAGTTCAAACCGAGTCTGCTTTCTTTCTACCACTTTTGTCAACATCAGCATTGCCCTACTGGATCTGTGGTGTTGAAGAAGGCAAGAGTGTTTCCTGGACTTATGCTGGCCTCTCTGAGTTGCTTTTTTTTAGCACTTTTTAAATTGTTTATGGGGGGGGGGCGGAGCATGCTGGTTTTAGGGTTTCATTATGTTGCCAAGGCTGGCCTTGAACTTGAGATCCTTCCACCTCAGCCTCCCAGGTAGCTAGCTGAATTGCTTTTAAAAGCATATTAGGGCTGGGGTTGTGGCTCTGAGGTTGAATGCTTGCCTCATACATGTGAGGTACTGGGTTCGATCCTCAGCACCACATATAAATAAATAAATAAAATGAAGGTATTGTGTCCATCTATAACTAAAAAATTTTTTAAAGCATATTATTATTTTAATTGTATATATGGAAGGGTGATGTGATATATATTATATATATATGATATATATAATATATATATATTTTTTAAATATTATTCACATTCAATATTAGTCATAAAAAGAATGCCATCCTATCAATTGCAGCAAAATATTTGGAACTAGAGAACACTGTGTTAAGTGAAAAATAAATAACAGAAAGACAAATACTGCATGTTCTTTCTCACAAGTGCATGCTTGCAGTTTCTCCTGCTGTGAATTCCCCTTGGCTTTCACTTTAGTCTGCGCTTTGCTAAGTGCTAATTCAACCTCCTCCAGAAAGCCCTCCAGGGCTGCATCCCAGCTAGCATTTCCCTTCCCTAACCTCTCATGGTGCTTCTTACGTATTTTCAATCAAGTGGCCTTCATCAAACCCTGCCTTGGGCTGTGGGCAGTTTTTGCCCTCAAGCAGAGCACTGTGACCTCGTGGGAAAAACAGACACTTCCTGTGATGACAGATGGGCTATTAAATCCTAAATGTTTCATTACTTATCAGTTTGATTTGTCATTATTACTTACAGGTTTAGGCCAGTCTTTTTAACGGTAGTTTTAATAACCGTTTCCACTTACTGAAAGCTCCTTGTGTGGCTAAGTGCCTTAAATGCCAAATTTATAACGTAAGTGACCATATTATTCCCACTTAAGAGAGAAAGAAACTGAGGCTCAGGAAAGATAAGTGATTTGGTAATTAAGTCAAAAAGCTGGGAAGTGTGAGCTAGAATTGCTCTGGGATTTAAAAAGAGGTTTTAATTTATCTAATGAAATTAATTCTAGCTCTACTTTATATCCTATAACAGTCCACCCCATCAGCGTCCTAGGCTTATGCAGTCAAATGCTTACAAGGACCTCAGGAAGTCCCAGTCATTCTGCCACCAGGTTTCCCAGCCTGCTATTCCCCTCCTCTCCCAGTAGGGGGAGTGAAGCAGGGAAGGAGGCAACCCACTGGGCTCCTGGGCTTCCCTGAACTCACAGCAGGGAGACACAGAGAATCAAAGATCCTCAGAGTCGGAAGGGCCTGAAAAAAATGTGGTCCCACCCCTACATGCTAAAGGTGCAGAAGCTGAGGCTCAGATAGGAGAAGCCAGCAGGCCACCCACCTAATAAGAGAAGGGACATCCTCACTCCCAGCCTAAACGGCCCAGCACGCCCCTCCGTAGGGGAGGCAGGCAGGCTTCCACATGCTCAATGGAAAACCAGGCGCCTCCTGCAGCAAGAGAGATGTCCTTTCATCCATTTCAAATCTGTTGCCATTTAATTTCATGAGGCAGGATAAATAGGAACACCCACTTGGCCTTTGGGGAGCCCTTCATTACTTCATTACCTCTACCTGGTCTCTCGCCCCTCCGCAGGGTTCTGTAACACAGAGCTCTCATCATCCGCATTCTCACTGCCGGCCAAATCCACCCTCTTGCCTCCTGCCCCCACCTCGTCCCCGGCGCCTCTAATCAGCTCCACTGCCCTTCACTGGCCTTTCACCCTTTCATTTATATCCTCGTTGAGATAAGACAGCTGGCCCTGGCCGCTGTATTCAAAGTGAGGATGTACCACTGATTTATAGAATGGCATGATAATATTTCCACATCTCATTCTCCGTCCCCTTCACACAGTCATGTGTCTTATCTGCAGCTCTGACCGCCACTGGGCATGGAGCAGACGTCTTCATTGAGCTGCCCATAATGACACTGGCTGTAGATCTCCCCCTTCTTTCTTTTATACCTCTTTCTCCCTTTTTAACACAGACGTTGCAGTTAAATCTGAGGCCATGGGTGTGTGCATAGAGTTTAAATCGCTCCCTTCCAGCGAGCATTGCCTCGTCCTGGTATGTAAGGCCGATAATTGCCTGTCAGAAAAATTCCTTAAAGCAGCTCTGGTCCCCACAGCACTTGAACCCCAGTTTAAGAATAAATGTTGGATATGAGAGGCAACTCTGCCAGCTGAGACATCCCTGGGTTTCTAGGGCAAGAAGTCAGCTTTCCAAGATGAGCATGCATTGATTTGCTGAGCAATGGAGATTAGGGCATGGGAAAACTTGCTCCTGTCTTTCAAGGGTGTAATTGATGCCACCAAGATCAGGTCAAGTTGGCAGTAGCTTTTGGTCCCCTCTGAATATTTGTGACTGAGTCCTAATGCTAGTGGCTATATTCTCTGGTGTTTTAGCAAAGAACTCAAGTGTGTTATTGGAATGGTCATTTATCTGTGTTCCATGAGCCCCTCATGGACCATTTATCAGTCAGGATTCTGAAGAGAAACAGAGCCAGTAGGAGGGAGGGAGACAGATATTTCAAGGAATTAGCCTTCACAATTCCAAGGAATTGCAAGTTCAAGATCCACAGAACAGTCTCATTAATTTATCAGGGAAAATTATTTTTCTTGTAAGACCTTTCAACTGATTGGACAAGGCTAATAATTATGCATCTAGTCAACTGAGTATATCATAAAACATTTTATAGCAACACCAGAATTAGGCTTTTGTATGTGGGTGGTACTGGGAATTGAACCCAGGGGCCCTCTATCATTGGGGTACATCCTCATTTTTTTAATAATAATTTTGAGATAGGGACTTACAAAGTTGCTCAGACTGGCCTAGAACTTGATATCAGCCTCCTGAGTAACTAGGATTACAGGCCTGTGTCAATGCACCCTGTCTGGATAAAGTCTTGGTGAAATAACTGGGTACAATAGCCTAACCAAGTTGACACACAAAACTCACCAAAACATAGTCAACATTAATAAGATGTAGCATGAGGATTTTCCTTTTATTTATTTATTTATTGATTGTAATTAGTCGTATATGATAGCAGAATGCATTTCAATTCATAGTATACAAATAGAGCACAAGTTTTCATTTTTTCTGGTTGTACACAAAGTAAAGTCACATCATTTGTGTCATCATACATGTACCTAGGGAAATGATGTACATCTCATTCCGACATCCTTCCTGCTTCCATTTCTCCTCTTTTCCTTTCCCTGCCCTTTGCCCTATCCAAAGTTCCGCTATTCCTCCCATGCTCCACATTATAAATCAGTATCCACTTAGAGAAAACATTCAGCTTTTGATTTGGGGGGATTGGCTTCTTATATTTGCATGATATTCTCCAACTCCATCCATTTATCTGCAAATGCCATGATTTTATTCTCTTTTAATGTTGAGTAATATTCCATTGTGAGTGTGTGTGTGTATGACAGTTTCTTTGTCTATTCATCTATTGAAGGGCATGTAGGTTGGTTCTACAATTTAGCTATTGTGAATTGTTTGGCTATAAACATTGATGTGGCTGTATCACTGTAGTGTGCTCTTTTAAAGTCTTCTGGGCATAGATCGAGGAGTGAGATAGCTGGGTCAAATGGTGGTTCCATTTCAAAACAAGAGCCTCTTTAACAAATGGTTGGAGGGGGGACTGGAAATCCATATACAGCAAAATGAAATTAATCCCCATCTCTTACCATGCACAAAACTCAACTCAAAGTGGATCAAGGACCTAGGAATTAGATCAGAGACCCTGTGCCTAATAGAGGAAAAATAGGCCCAAATCTTCATCACGTCAGATTAGGCCCCAACTTCCTAAGATGCAAGAAATAAAATCAAGAATCAATAATTGGAGTAGATTCAAATTAAAAAGCTTCTTCTTGGCAAAGGAAATAATCAATGAGGTGAAGAAAGAGCCTATAGAATGGGAGCAAATTTTTACCACATGCACATAAGATAGAGTACTAATCTCCAGGATATATAAAGAACTCAAAAAACTTAATACCAAAAAAAAAACCCAATGACCCAATCAATAAATGGGCTAAACAACTGAACAGACACTTTACAGAAGAATGTATACAAGTGATCAACAAATACATGAAAAAATGTTCAACATCTCTAGCAATTAGAGAAGTGCAAATCAAAGCTACTCTAAGATTTCATCTCATTCCAGTCAGAATGGCAGTTATTAAGAATACAAAAAAAATGAAGACTGAACTTTGCTTTTTGTATGAAATTTAATATGCACAAAATTTAAATATCCTTTATTTATTTGGTTAAAAAAAGAAAACCAGTGAACAGCAACATCAGGGATGACCATAATTAATTTCATAACTGATCTTTGTATTGTAGCTCCTAGTTTCAATTTACTTTTGCTTCATTATTTTTTTTACAGCTTGTCTTTTTTATATATTAAATTAAATAAAATAAAATGTAAAAATTTTATAAAAAGAATACAAGCAAGAATAAGTGTTGGCAAGGATGTGGGGGAAACAGCACACTCTTACATTGCTGATGGGACTGCAAATGGGTGCCACCAATCTGAAAAGGTTTTCCTTTTAAATCTATATCAGCCCAAGTGAGATCCTTAGCAACATAGTCCCAACCTACTCCCAACCTGGGCTTTCTTTCAAATACATCTGAGCCATACTTTGTCTTCCCTATAAGTATCAGGCACAATTCAATTCTGGGACCACTCAAGATCACCACCAACATTCCTTAGCCCTGCACTTTGACTCTTGGATTCCCTAAATGTGACAGCACCTTGGATTTTTTTTATTTGATGGATTCAGGCTCATTGGGGTAACTTGTTTTGCCATATGTGCCCCTATTTTGGAGTCACTTTACCTTCAAGTCTTCTACCAGTCCCAACCATGTACAGAGGAGGGGGATACAGAAAAAGAAAAATAATATATGAGTACACAAGGAAGGCTATAATTTGGGGCAGGACCTGAGCCATTCAGATGAATGGAAGTTCATGGAAGGAAATGCAGGAAAGTTTAGATTTGAGGATCTTAAAAGGCAAAGTCAAAATTTGAACACTTCCACTTACTTTCTGTGACCTTGGATGCATTTTTTAACCTTCCTGAATCATAAGCTCCCAGAATGTTCAATACAGCTATGGACTTCATAAATAAGGTGATCATGGTATTTGTTCAGCAACCCCATGATTCTTTCTTTTGAAGCACATGTTAAACCACATTTTCTAGCCCCCTTTTAAATTATTAGGCCAAATGATGAGCTCTTGCCTTTTAAAGGTAGGTGTTCCAGGTATCTATGGCTGTGTCACAAACTACCCCCAAACTTAGCAACTTAATGACAGGCATTTACACTGCTTATCCTTCTACTGCTTGGGCAGGGCTTAAAGTGACAGCTTGTCTCTTTTCGACATGGCATCTGCTGGGACAGCTTGACTGGGACTAAATGATCTACTTCCAAGATCACTCACGCACATGGCTGGTGTTGATTGTCAACCAGGATTTAGCTGGAGCTGTCAGGGAAGCGCCTCTGTTTTTCCTCCACATAGGATTCTCTAATAAGGTGGAGGACTTCCCTGCACTGTGATAGTGGGGTTCCAAGAGAAAGCATTCTAAGAGATGGGGAAAAGTCAGACTTTTGAAAGTCTGGACCCCCAAACAAATGCAGAGCTCTTTTTTCTGTGTTCTGTTGGTCAAAGCAGTCACAGAAACTGTCTGCATATAAAGGGAGGAGACATAGACCATTTCTCTCTGTAGAAAAAGAGAGAAAGAATCTGTGGTCCTGATTAATCCACCTTAAAGTTCCAGGCAAAAATGGAAAAATAGAATTATAATAACCCTGCATCTGCACAAAAAACAAAAACTGAAAACCAGACAAAATCTAGGAGCCACCATCATTCAAGACAATGTACAGCAGTCAAGAAGGTCAGTCACCCTTTAGAGGAAAAAGGGGTGAGCCCTACAACTGCCCAGTTTCCTGGATGGAGGAATTTTCCAGACCAGAGCTCAGTGAGGAAAAATTCAGGCCGACTCCTGCCTTTTCTCTTATATGGAGACAGAGCTTTGTATCTGCAGACACTAAAGTGGCTAGAGATTATAGGAAAGAATACAGGAAAAAGACAAAGCTGGAGAGAGAGAGAGAGAGAGAGAAAGAGAGAGAGAGAGAGAGAGAGAGAGCACTCCAGATATCTGCAGAAAGTTCCTATTAAATATTCAGTTGAATACTGATAAGGGTATGGGATTGGGGGGAAAAAATCTCCTGGAAGGACCAGCAGTAATGAAGCCTGGGACTCAGAAAGAACCTAGAATAAGTAGTGCCTGTTCCTGAAATCAAAGCAAAAAGTCTTCATAATTCAAAGATGCCAGAGTACTAAGAAATGCCTTTCCTCAATCATGGAGAAAGATTATCCCCAAAATGTCACTCTGGTCTGACCCAACAAAATTTAAAGAAAGATGTGAAAGGATAAAAGTGTTTCTAAGTTACTTTACCCTGTCCTAGGACAAAATTCAAAAATATATATTATAGGAATTCAAAAATATCCAGCACACAAAAGGTGGAATAGCCAATTAGAAATGACAAGACATGCAAAGAAGCAGGGAAATACACTCCATAAAAACGAGAAATTCAAAACACCATCAATAAAAATGACCCGGAAATGACACAGATCATAGAGCTAGCAGTTAAGGACATTAAAATAGATACAATGATCATATGCCACATGTTCAAGAGGCTATAGGAAAGATTGAACATGTTCAGCAAAGACAAGTAAAATTTAACAATAAAAAAAATACTGAAATTGAATTTCTAGAGATGAAAAGTGCAAAGTCCGAGATGAAAAATCCACTAGATGGGATTAATGGCAGATTAGATGGCCTCTCAGAAGAAAGTATTCAGTGAAATTGAAGACATAGCAATCAAAACTATTCCAGATGACACACAGAGGGGAAAAAAAACAGTACCAGTGAATTGTGGGATGACGTCAGCCAAATTCAGTGAACACAGAAAGCACACATATCCAAGAAGCTCCAGGAACCCAAAGCAAAATAAACGTAAAGAAAACCACTCCCAGTTACATCGTAATCAAATTGCTTAAAACCAGTGAGAAAAAAAAAAAAGCAGCCAGGGAAAATACACAATCACACAAGTATACAAAAAAAAGTGTGACAATAGGTCTCCATGAGTCAGGAGATGGTAAGGAGACCTCTTTAGAGTGTGGAAGGATCCACAATGGGGAAACCTTCTCTTCACTTTCCCTCTTGGTGTTAGTTTCTCAGGACTACCATTAAAAATGACCACAGACTAGGTAGTGGAAAAACAAAATGTATTCTCTCACAAGGAGAATCTGGTCCACACCTCTCCAAGCTTTTGGTAGCTTCCAGGGATCCCTTGTATTCTTTGAATCGTGGTTGTCTTACTTGATTCTCTGCTTCCATCATCACATAATCTTCTTCCCTGTGTTTTCTCTACCTTACAACTCTCCTCATCAGGGTACCAGTCATTGGATGTAAGGTCCACCCTAATCCATTGTGACCTCATTAATTTACACCTTAATTATATCTGCAAAGACCCCATGTCCAATAAGGTCACATTCACAGGTACAGAGTGTTTCAGGGCTTGAATATATCTTTGGGGGTAGGAGAACACATTGTACTCATCTCTGGTTTCCCTGTGGATAAAGATGTTCCAGTGACACATTTTTTAAGACCTGGGAAAGGTCAGAGATTACATATAATGAGCCTGGATCCCTGAATCACTGTGTGGAAAGTCACCCCAAAACATATGACTGGGGTTGGGGATGTGGCTCAAGCGGTAGAGCGCTCGCCTGGCATGCGTGCGGCCCGGGTTCGATCCTCAGCACCACATACCAACAAAGATGTTGTGTCCGCCGAGAACTAAAAAATAAATATTAAAAATTCTCTCTCTCTCTCTCTCCTCTCTCTCACTCTCTCTTAAAAAAAAAAAAAGAATTTAAAAAAAATCATATGACTGAACCCTGGCATGTGCAAGAATAGAAAGCATTAATGTGAAAAGCCACAGAAACCACAAGTAGTATTCTTATGCAATACTATTAATAAGTAAGACCATGAATGCAAAAGACCTTATATGGGAGGTGCTAAATAATTATTGGAATATTTAGTAAAGAGCAAAGGAATTCTATGTTAGATATCAAACTGAGCTCTATGTGAGTCTTCAGGAAGACTTAGATCCTGTTTCCAAGATTTGGAAGAGTGACAATCTTATGTTCTACTATGAAAAGACTCTGAAATAATAACAAACGGTGGCAAAGATGTGGGGGGAAAGGAATACTTTACACACTGTTGGTGAAATTGTAAATTAGTGCAACCACTAAGAAAATCAGTATGGAGTTTCCTCAAGTCTAGAGGTGGAAGCACCATATAACCTGGCTATTCCATTCCTCAGTATTTATCCAAAAGATTTTATAGTCGTCATACTATATAGCCATGCATGTGTGCCCATGTTTATAGGCAGATATTTCACAGTAGCCAAATCATGGAACTAGCCTAGATGTCCATCAACAGATGAATGGATAAAGAAAATGTGGTGTATATACACAATGAAGTTTATTCAGCCACAAAGAGAATGAAATATTGTTATTTGTTGGAAAATAAATGAAATTTGAAAGCATTATGCTAAGTGAAAAAAGTCAGGCTCAGGAAGTCAGACGTCTTACATTTTCTCTCACATGTAGAAGCTTGAGAGGGAAAAGGAAGAAAAGGCAGGAGGGTGTCATGAAAATAGAAGGAAGACCAATAGAATAGAGGAATAGAACCAGGGGGATGGAAAAGAGAAGGGAAAGAAGAGGTACTAGGGAATGAAATACATGAAATCATGCTATGTGCATGCATGAATATTTAACAATAAACCCCACTATTGCATATAATTATAAAGCACCAATAAAAATAAATATTACAAAATTATATAACATTTAATGAAAGACTTTGATTTCAACAGGGACAAATAACCAAGTATAAAAGGAGAGATGTCTCTTGGGTCTGCAAGACACAGTGTTGCTGTCATCAAACCCAAACTTCCCATTTCAAAAAAAGTGGAATCGAGTCAGTGTACACAAATCATCATTAGGCAGAGCAGAAAGTGTTTTGCACTAAGTGTTTGACCCAGTTAACTGGAAAATTCTATCATAACAAACCCTATACATAAAATCCTGGTTTCTGGCTGAGCCAGTGAGAAAATCTGGTCTGCTGTTTCCAAGCAAAAAGCAGTTTACAAAATTATTTTTTTGTTCCCCATACATCTTCTGAAATGACTATAGACCAAATAACCAATTGATTTGGAGCAATTTTTTACTCGTATCCAAAACAGAGAGAGATTTTTCATTCCTATCCAAAAAGAAAAATGTTAAGTCACATGTGAATTGCAGATATAAGCATTTAAAGACTGTTTTGCTGTTTTGTTTGTGAATAATTTTTCATTTTATGAAGGAGCCAAACATTTCAGTAGGTAAAATCAATAGCAGCCCCCCAGAGTGGATGGAAAATTCTCTAGGCTTAATATGGTTTCATGCATGGTTGTCGAAGCTGAATGTCTTAAGGGAATAAATAGCGAATTCCCTATGTTAGAAGAGATGTATGAGTTACAGTCTTTTCTTTCTAAAACTAATCTCTTGTATAATGGTTCATTCATCCAACAAGTACTTATTAAGCATTTATTGTGTGCTACATACTGCATCAAATATTTGGAATATATGAAAGAATAAATAAAATCAAGGACCTACCCTAGAAGGAAGACAATCTGGTAAAATAATAGCCAATATTTAAGTGTTCAATAAGTTTCAGATACTGTTTTAAGCTGTTTGCAAACATTAAATCATTTACTCCTCGTAATAACCTGTAAGATATCATTAATGTTCCCATTTTACAGATAAGGAAACTGAGGTCCATAGAGATAAGAATGTTCTCGTTCTCACTGCTAAATAATTACAGAGACAAAATATGACCTTATAAAACCTGACTCCAGAGACCATGCTTCTGTTATGCACAGAATAAACACGGAAGTACACAGTTTCACTAATGTGATCAGAAACAATCTAAGCATCTCGATGACAAGGTTTATGTCTAGTTTCATTATTGTTTTTCACTCCCTAGCAGAGTTCCTGGCATGTGATAGTCACCTTTAAAAAGTTATTTAATGAAGCACAAAAAGAAATAACAGACAAAGTAATCTTGTAGAAGACAGTTCCTACACTTGTTTTGAGGAAATTATAGAAGGCTTCAAAAAGGAGGTGATTTTAAGCTAGGCATGA
Organism: Urocitellus parryii; assembly: GCF_045843805.1. NCBI lineage: Eukaryota > Metazoa > Chordata > Mammalia > Rodentia > Sciuridae > Urocitellus > Urocitellus parryii. The sequence goes on along the minus strand of NC_135536.1, from coordinate 135,292,134 downwards.
AAAAATGAATTAGCTTTTTGATATGTCATCTAGGGGAAGAAAGCATTCTGGGTAACAGAAGTAGCAGGTTCCAAAGTACAGAGACAGGCAAAAACATGGCCACTTGGGGTGTTTATAAATAGTTCATGGTGATTAGACATGAAGGTAATTAAAGGCTCAGCAATATAATTCTTCTTTTATTTTATTTTATTTATTTGTCTATTTATTTATTAACTTACTTATTTATTTCTTTATTTTGCAATGCTGAATGTGGAAAACAGGACTTTTACCACTGAGCTACACCCCCAGACCATTATCAGTCTTTTTCCTGAGTGAGCAGTGAATTTCAGATGGCTTTCTAGAGACCCAGAAAAAGAAGAGGTTTCTTCTTTCATTATTGAAAAACAAAGGTTTTGGGGGGAAATATTTTCTAATGCTGCTGCTTTAGATCAGTGCTTCCCAACATGTGCCTAGAGACAAGTCTAGGGACTCCAGCTGTCCCTAGAACTGAGGGAATCAGCCCTTGGGTCCATCAGGAAGTTTGAAACAGAGCCCACCCATTGGGAAGCTCTTTCTTAAATGGAAAAACTTGTCCAAGCTTTGGCAACAGTTGTTACAAGTGTGAAATTTCAAACATTAAGATGTCAGGAAAGAAATGTGGGGTGTAGGCTATTGGGATGTACACGCTGTCTCTGAGATTATGTCTGACCTTAGAGAGAGCTTAAAAGGGCTGCGCTGGTGGTAGGAGAAGACCCAGCAAAACCAGCAGGCAGAGAAGAGTTTTGTATACATGACAAGATCGGTGGGGATGAACTTAATCCCAAATCGGGGGATTTGCCACCATCCTTGATTCTTGCACCAAGTAAAGTCAAGAGAAAATAAGAGACCCCAAATGACTCAGCAAATGCCTTTGCCTTTTTGCAAAGAAACATCCTCCTCTCTGGGAATGTCTTCATTGGGGCTTCTTAGAGGTGCTTCATTGGTGCTGCTCAGAGGGCCCATGTATTATTACCTGATGGGTGCTGGCTGTGTTCAGGCAAACCATGCTGGATTCAACCTGCCTTGCAATTCCTGCAGTTCTAACCTGGTAAGAACATTGGATTCTAGAACCTAACTCCTCCCTCACTCATGTTTTGTTCTCTTTCTCTTATGGTGATCACCATTACCCAAGCTTCAGAGGAAAGAAAAAAAAAAAACTAACAACAAAACATCTAAACCTGGAGCTCTATGGGCACTAAAACTTTAGGGACCTTAAAAGGAGATTTTCATTTTTTGTTTCTATTTATAATTTCCATAATATGACATGGAAGAAATGTTATGTTAAAATTTGTGGGGAGAATTCTATAAATAGTATAGTCTGTATTAGACAAAAAAAAAAAAAAGAAAAACATTTCTAAAATCTGAAAAGAAAAGGATATTTCCAAAATAAATAACTGAGGAGCCATGGGCACTGCTGATGTCTAATGTTTGAATTTCAAGAGTGGCTCAGATAAGGAAAGTGCCTAATCTTCATGAACACTCTCAGTCAACCATTCAATTGGAAAGTATTCTGATGTAGAGTACCCACGACATTTTAGGTTTAGGACATTAAAATAAATGCTGCAGTGATATAAATCATTATAGCACATTATTAATGACTTTCATGGATTTTATTCAACTTGATGATTGATGGAAAGATGGAAGGAAAGCAGGAAGAGGGAAAGGAAGGCAGTAAGAGTGGAAGGAAGGAGGGAGGGAAGGAGGGAGGGAGAGAGATAGGTAGCCAGACAAGCTGATGAGAAGAAAGGGGGTGTAATCAATGTTTTCCTGATTGGGAGCTTAGAACCATCATCAGGATACTTGTGGCTTTCAGGGTACTTTTCGGTACCTCAGGCCCTCCTAAAGATTTTTCCATGAATCAAAACAAGGAAAGTATTCTTGAGATAGTTCTTCCTGTCATATATGGTCTCTCATTCCAAGATGACTGTGATGTTGCCCTTTGTAGATGGTCCCTTGCTTCCAGAAAATTCCTTGGGCTCTCTGGAAATGTCCTTGTCCTGTTCCAAGAATCTAACAACATCCTGGAAAATATGTCTGCTGTCCCTCCCATGATTGCTCCTGTGCCCTGCATGCAGTCCACCATTCCCAGACTTTCACTCCGTGGGCCGACTGGGTGAAGGCAAGACCAGAAAACCCAGCACTTTCTCAACACACCACCACTTGGGGCCCCTTGCTCAATTGCCACTATCCCCAACAATGACCACAGAAGTCTACACTTCTCTTCTCCTTTACAATCCTTGAGAACTGTGTGCCTCAAACTCACTTGTCAGGGACCATTTACCTTGCTCTGGTCTGGGGAAAGGTGCTTTCTCACAGGTAACTTCTCAGCTCTGGCTGAAACACGGACCTAAAACTCACTGCCTTACCCTCCTCTCTGTCCCACTCACCCTAGGGTTGCTGTCTATCAGTCTCCATTCTTCCAGTTGAACTTGTTTGAGTCTTACTAATAGATTTACATTTCATTACTTTAAAGGCAAACTGACTACCAATAGAAAAATGTGAAGGCAGCATATGGTAAATGAGAAACTAGTTGAATAGGTTTTAAAGTGTATAAGAATAGAAATATGTAGGAATAACCATGAATGGGGGTGGACCCTGAACTGCAGGACTCAACCTGGGTCACAACAGATAAATGACATTCAGATAAGTGCATCGAAGGAGAAGGACATTCCAGGGGCTGTGGACACTGCAGGAAAAGGCAGGAAAAGGGACAAGAAAGACTAGCACAAACCAAGGCAGGATAGCTCAATTGTTGCAAAAAGAATCTATTCTTTATCATTCCTGGTGCTTCTTCAAGACCATGCTCTCTCTGAAGCCTTCCCTAGAACCCGCAAGCACATGGATTCTGTCATATGCAACTACTCTTTTAACTCATCTAGAGATACTTCACTGAATTTTAATTTGTGAGCATTTTTCTCATCTCTCTTTATCTCATTACAAGCTTCATCAGGTGCTAGCACATTTTGGCCTTTGTAAAAACATTAATAATACTTGAGACCTATAATGTGCTTTCAGGTACACATATCATTTAGCACACAACCAGGGTGGTCATATAATCTATCTTCCAAGCTAGGACACTTTGGTGAAAGAACGGGGATCAACTAGTACTCCAGGACAGCAGCCATTAACCAATACTGTCCCAGGCTAACAGAATGTGTAGTTGCATTACTCAGAGCAATTTCTGTGCATGGAAGCAAAGGCTGATGATCAATTAAAGAATGCCAAAGGGTCTTACATCAAAGTCAGGTCAGCTATCTCCTGTTTGCATCTATTCTGTTTCAGTATTTCTACTCAAGGCAGCTATTCTCCACTAAACACCCTGCTTTTCTACTATCATAAGGGAGATATGGTCCTTCAATGCATCCCTATTCTGCAAACAAGCAATAACTGAATTTTTCTTCACTGCCAGAAACTGTAGAAGATATAAATAACTTACAAGAAACAAAGCATGGCCCTTGTCCTCTGAGATCTCACAGACCAGCCAAGGGTCATTTATTCACTCATTCCATCATTCATTCATTCCTTAAATTATTTCAGGAATATTTATTAAGAACCTATCATACTTCTGGACAGGTGCCAAGGAGCAACTGCCCCATTCCTTACCCTGATGGAGCTCCCACATTGCAACCTAATCAGCAAGTGATAATATAGGCCATCAATAGCTGAATTTATGAACTATGGTGTTGATCCAAACAACAGAGGTAGCAAATGTGTTTGGATGAGTTACTGGGACTTTACAAAAGAAAAAAAAAATGGAGACATGATCACTAGGCAAAAGGAGAGGGAAAGCTAGTTCAGACAGGAAATAGAAAAGTGAAAAACTTGGCAGAGAATCGCAAGATCACAGATAAAAGTGGACAGTAAGTAGGGGGTCAGACACAGTGGAGCTGAGTGGCCAAGCTGAGAACTTTGCATGTGGCCCATTAGGCAACCAGGGGACACTGAAGGTCAGCAACAAGGCCTCTGGAGTGACAATGATGTTAGTCTCACCCAGAATGGACAAGAATGAATGTTATTCTCAATGCCAACGATCTGCTAGCTGCTATGGTCATGCCTTTTTATCCCAATCTCCTTCCTAGTAGCCTCTGCTGGGCCTCATTTGGTTCTTTCTTGGGAGGCAGCCTGTACCACACAATCTGCTTATTCAACACAAACCAAGTTTTGATCTTAGACCTAAAGCTCTGAGTTCTTGAATATAAATGGATTCTTAATTCATAAGACTATGCAAGGAATATAAATTAGGCAGTTTCCCCAGTGCTCCAAAATGACCCTGCTGCCTCACTCCAACATAGGATAATTCTGGACAAGTGTCTCGGTGACTGAGAATTCAGTTTTCTGATATTTTCAGAAAGAATTAAAACTCTGTAAGGACTTCAGCTAATCTGCTAGAAATTATCTAAGCTTCTCTCTTCCTGCCCATCAGGAGAAAACAGGGGTCTTGGTCCACTGATGTACATTAGCAGAATTCCAAATTCCCTTAGTTTTCTATATGATAATGAATCTTTTTAAAATGCCATTCTGCTTCTTGGCAAAGACTTACTTCATATTCAACCATTTAAGGGAAACTGAGTCCATTCGAAATTTTCTCGGTTCCGTCATGGAATTATCTTTCTTTTTTCCTGTGTTTTAATCCTAGTTTAGTATGTTCACAAAGAGACAGGGGCAGCTAGATAATTTGTAGCATTGTTTTAGTCAGCTTTTTTGCTGCTGTGACTAAATGGACCCAACCAGAACAATTGCAGAGGAGGAAAGTTTATTTTAGGGCTCACAGTTTCAGAGGTTTTAGTCCAGAGAAGGCCAGCTCCACTCTTCGAGGCTTGAGGTGAGACAGGACATCATGGCAGAAGGGAAGCATCACACCTCATAATCAGAATGAGAGCCTCCACTTGCTAGATACAAATATATACCCAAAGCCATGACCCAATTCCCATCCCCTCCAGCCACACCCTTCCACTTCAGTTACCACTCAGTTAATCCCTTTCAGGAGGTTAAATCACTAATTGGGTTAAGACTCTCATAACCCAATCATTTCTCCTTTGAACCTTCTTGCATTGTCTCACATGTGAACTTTTGGGGGACACCTCACATCCAAGCCATAACAAGCATCCAGTGCAAAACCAAAATGGACCTTTTCAAAAATTATTATGAGTTGCAGGAGGGCAGTACTAGAGCCAACGGCAGGGGCCTTCTAAGTCCAAATGCTGGATGACTTCACAGAGCACAAGCCCATGAAGTAGGCTTTTGTAAGTTCATGGTCTGGATGCAGGAAAGGCATCTATCTGCTTTATTCTGGCATCTTCTAAGTTCTTATCTTCCCAGGACTCGGATCAGTGGTCCAGGCTAACACCTAAGAGAACATTCTCCTTGTTCTAACTCATCATTCCAATTTCAGGTCTGTGTCAGGACTGAGCTGTATTTAGATGCACAGTGACCCACTGAGTCTTGGCCCTTACCATATTGCACAAGCAGAAGTTCTCTAAGCTTGACTAGACTTTCTGGCACACCATCCATGTAGCCACCTCCACTTCTCCTTCAGCATACTCCTCAAGTCTCCAGCTCCCCAAGTCCAAGTCAAATAGGTACACAAGTTTTCTCTCTTCTAAGATCTCTAAAGCTCTCTGGTTCTACCAACTCAAACCTTCAACCCTGACCATGCTCAGCTCAGAAAGGGCCAGCAATAGAGCCCCTCACAGGTATCCACATCAGTTTTAATTATCCAGCTGTCTGGCTTTTGCTATTTAATCCCTAATTTTTTCTGAATTATTTTTTAAGAGTTAAGATAGGACATGGTAGCAGAGATAGCACACTGTCTTAGCAGATGGTTGCAAGGTTAAAAATTTCATAATTTACTTATTTTGTTTGTCTACATTCTCTCATGGTCCACATTTCCTGAGCAAGTGGATTCATTTGTGTATTCATTCATTCATTTGAAAATAAATCCACTAAATGGTACTAAATGCTAAGTATTGGGGTTTTTTTGTTTCTTGTTTGTGTGTGTTTGTGTGTTTGTGTGTGGGTGTGTGTTTTGTTTCAGTGGTACAAATATGATTGGCCCTAGCAAGACTTATTTTGATCAAGTTGTTGGCAAGCAATGGCTAGACCAAATCTAACCTACTACCTGTTTTTTATAAAAGCAATTTTAGTGGAACAGCCACACTCATAACAATAGCTGAGCAACTACCACAAAGACCCTATTGCCTGAAAAGCCTAAAATATTTTGGGAAATCTTTCAGAATAAGTTTGCAAACCATTGTTTTAGTGAACAGGTGAAGCAGATAGTAAAGACATTTAACACACACACACACACACACACACACACACACATACACACACACACACAAGCCCTAAATAATTCAAAAAGTTAAGAGAATTGAGAATTACGAGGTCACTCAAATGGTGAATGAGTTTCATATGGGCTGGCCAGTAATGTGTTCTGTGAGAAGGGGGCATCAGAGCCAAGCCTGAAATGCGAGAGAAGGAAGCTATCAGAATATGTGAAGGAACAGAGCATGCAAACAGAGTGGACTTGGCTTATTCCACTTAAATTCTACACAGCAACGTCTATTTGGAATGGAGTCAAGCCAAGAAGTAAGAGGAGATCTACATGGTCTAATATAACAAATTTGTATTACATTGTATTTTTTGCCTTTCTCTGGAAATGATAAATAGTGGACTGCAGAGGATAGAAGAGCCAGGGAAACAATCTGTGACAATTCTTGAACTCTCATTGCTTCCATTCCCATAGCTTAGGTCTGTGAATAGTATCTTCTCTTCTTCTTGTCTATAGATAAACAATATATGGAAAATACTAAATGGAAACACTAGAAGCAACCCAACCATCATGGCCATCATAACCTGCCCCATAAAGCAAGGACCCAGCACCCAGTTCTTTTGTCCACCATCAGTGGAAAATATGACATCTTTTAGGGTGCTGTAATGGGAAGAAGGTGGATTTGGGTGTTATGCAAATGATTTCTTGCCTGACAAGTGATTCGCCTTTTGAGTCTCAATTTTCCAATCTAGAAAATGAGGTTGGTGATGACAGCCTTTCGGGGTTTTTATTAAGATACAGTGTAACGCATGTGAAAATGACTGGCTGGGCTGTGGGTGAACCCTGGGTGCTCTCCCCATCCTCACCTCTGTTCCCTTCTTCACTGTCCAGTGGCACAACACAGCTCCCTTTGTCCCATGGTAAGTCTGGTTCCTTCCAATCCCGCATCAGTCTGCCTGGCATCCCCAGAGGCCACGTTGCTGGGCTCCCCCGCAGGGAGGTGGTGACATGAGAGATGAGCAGCACCCACTCACCTCGCTGGGACTCTGGAGTAGGCGATGGATCAGCCTTGAGTGAAAACATTTCACCTCTCCCTCCAGAGGCCTTTCTGCCTGAGCTGGCCTAGCCTACTTTTAAACCCTGTTAAAATCACTGGGCAATTTGGTTAAGCTGGGGAAAACAGCCTTTGAATGAAATTGATGAGCTATTTCGGATGCCCTAGGCCTGGGATCCTGGACTGGCAGCAGCAGCAACAGCACTAGCAGCAGCAGCACTTAGAAAACAGAATTGTAGGTCACATTCCAGACCCAGGGGAATCAGAATATTCATTTCAACAGGCTCCTCAGGTGATCTCCATGCATATCAAGTATGAGGACGCCGGGATAATCTAGCTTTTTATAGGCGTCTCGGTGTCATTTCCAGAGAGTGTTTCATTTGGTCAGAAATTTTTTGAAAGCTTTATGGATGATTCTGATTCCCATGTACAGCCAAAATTGGAAACCCCTGCTTTACAGTGGTCTTTCCCTGTAAAATCCCACAAGAAATGCTTAACAGAGCTGAGATTAGGAGTACCACCTCCAAATGCCCCATTGTCCTGTATCCACCTACCTGTCACTGGGCAAGGAGGTAAGGATGGATGCCACTTTAACAACCTATCAACTGATCTTAACACTTTCAGAATTCATACACCTGAGCCGCTGAATCCATCCAAATCAAACTCTCAAAAAAAGCTGTTCTGCAAAATTTTCACTCAAATCTACAATGAAGGCAGAGGATTTTATGAAATGTCTCCACCAAATTTTTTCTCTTTGAATAAATGTTGATGCCCAGTATTTCCTCTTAGAATATTGTACATATTAAATTAATATTCTCCTTTCTTCTTCTAATGCCCACCTACTTCTGCTGCTTTGACTTTTGGATCCATTGCCTCCTCTAATCTCCAAATCAGAATTATACTTTTTAAAAAACCTTTTCTGTGATTTTCCTAACGTTGAACTTTTCCTTACTCTGTTCATCCTTGTTGAATCACATGAACCTATCTGAAGGGGAGTAGCCGAAATAGCACTTGGCAAATAACCCAGGTGCCCCATCTGTACATTGTCAGCTAATTTAGACTAGGGCTGTGTGACCAGCTTGTTCCAATGGACCAGGAGCAGCAGTTTCCTTTCTCATTTCTTGGCTGATACATTTATGAGACAGTATGCTGATTCCATTTGAGTGGAAAACTTGGAAGTTATATGGTGGTGTTACAAAGTTAAGAGAACTGAATCTTTGTGGCATCAAATGGGAGGGAGCCTCCACCCACCCATGTTGGAAACAGTATAAGCAAGAAATAAATATGTTGTGTACGCTGTGCTGAGCTGCTAAAATTGGATAAAAGGGTTCTAGGTAGCAGAAGGAGCCCTGGCTTTACCTAATAAGAAGTGCATAATATTAACATTTCTCTGAAGTTAATGTACATGTAAATCATCTGGAAATCTTTTTTAAGTGTTAAAATACAGCAGGTCCAGGGAGGAACTTGATATTCTGTATTCCCTCCTTACAACCTCCTGGCATATCAATTCTTCAAGTCCTTGGATAATTTGAGTAGCAAGATATCTCCATTGCTCTGTATCTGCACATAATCTTTCTCTCTCCAAGTAGAATATACGTTTTCTCAAGCATACTTCAGTATTCCTGCCGCAAATACATTCAAAAAGTTGAGGAAGTAGGAAAAATTGCAAAGTATTACTATCTGAAATTTCTCTCCTCCATAAAACCAATAAGAAAACTATTTTTTTAAAAAAAGCAACTAGTTTTTACAACTCTGGAAATTAACTAGAGGCTTGCAACAATCTGGGTAGCATTTATGCAAGAAAAACAGAAGAATCTCAGTAAGAGCTTCATGGCCTTTTGACTTGTCTTCACTCCATTGACCACTCTCCCACTCTATTTTAACCTTCAAAAATAGCTGACCAAATTCACAGTAAAAACCCTAGCCTGGCAACCGGGGAGAAAGCAAAGTAAGGGGAGCAAAAAAAAGCTGTCATGCTCTCAAAGATTCGTTCTCTAGGACTACCAAATGATGAACTGCAATAAAATGAAGCATATATTAAGACATTCCTAGATAAAGAGAGGCTGAATTTGTTGCCAGCATTCCTATATTGCAAGATATACTAAAGGGAGTGCTTTAAGCTGAACTGAAAGAGTACTACACGGTAACTTGAATCCACATGAATAAAGGCAATGGATAAAGATAAATACAAAGGAAGATATAAAGGATGTATGTGATTTTTTTGTAATTTTTTTTCATGATTTAAAAGACAAGACAATTGCTGAAACCAATAATATGCATTGGACACAAAATGAATAAAAAATTCAATTGAATTTCTATACAATTGATGAAAAATCTGAAGATGAAATTAAGAAAATAATTCCAATTTGTAACATCACCAGAATGAATAGCAGGAATGATTAATTAAACAAAAGAAGTATAAGACTTATGCATGGATAATTTGATGAACATTGTTGAAAAGAATTAAAGGTCTTCATAATAAGATTTCCCATGTTCATGGATTGCAAGACAATGTTTTTAAAAATAATATTCTTGTATTTTTATACCTTTTTAAAATTTGTTTATATTTATGTGGTGCTGAGGATCAAATAGAGTGTCTCATGCATGCTAGGCAAGTGCTCTACCACTGAGCTAATGTTAATGTACAGTTATGCCCAAATAGATTTACAGATCAATTCAATCTCTATCATAATCCTTGGCTAGCCTTTTACAGACATTGACAATCTGATCCTAAAAATAATATGGATTCCAGAATGCCCTAAAACAATATTGAAAAAGTAAAACAAAGTTGGTTGACATACATCCCATTTTTAAAATATGGTACAAAGTTAAAATCTACATTATTTGTTGGAGAAATGCAAATGTAAATAAACAGTGGTATTCTATTTCAGATTCACTATGATAGTAATAATAATAATAATAATAAGACAATAAAGGAGTCATGGTGAAGATGTTGAGAAACTGGAAACCTCATATATTGCTGGTAAGAATGTAAATGGGCAGATTGGTAGTTCCTTAAAAAGTAGAACAGATACCAAATGTCCACAATCACCTGCTGTACCCATGCAAGCAGATTAAGCATGTTGTTGCATAGAAATTTGTATGCAAGTGCCACAGAAGCATTGCTACTGTAAAAATGAAAACCACCCAAAGCCTGTCAATTGATAAATGGCTAAACAAAATATAATGCATCTATAGAAAGAAATATTATTCAGCCACTCCATGACATGGATAATCCCTTGAAATATGCTAAGTGAGAGAAGCCAAACACAAGAGGTCACATATTCTATAACTCAACTTGTATAAAATGTCCAGTACAGTAAATCTGTAGAAGCAGAATGTGGATTAGTAGTTATCAAGGACCAGAAGAAAGGAGAATTATTCATGACTATCGGTGGTTACAGAGCTGGTTTTTGAGATGGTGAAAGTATTCTGGAATTAAGGTGGTGGCATCACACAACATTGTGAATATATCAAAAAACATTGGGTTATACACTGTGAATAGGAAATATCTATGGCATGTGATTTAAGTTTCCATTAAATTATAAAAAGAACCAAATGAAAATTCTTGAATTGAAAAGCACAATAACTGAACAAAATGAAAACAAAATACAAATAAACAAAATTAAGGGCAAATAGGAAGAGGAGGAAGCATAAAGAGAGAGAAATATGATGGGCACTACATAAGCTTTGTTTCTCAGATTTTTTAAAATATGCTCTCTCTTCTCCTCAGGACATCTTTTTACTCAGATCTCTCCTTTGAAAAACGTAACTACTAAGCTCAAAATTTGACTACAATATGAAGCATTTCTGCCACCCCAGACATTTATTCTGTCATATTTCCTGCATTGCCACAATTCTTAGTAGCAGCCTCCATGGTATTTCACATGCATTCTCATTTTTTTGTATTAATAGAGACATAATTTACAGATAATAAAGTACACAAATCCTGAGTATAGAGCTCCATGAATCATTTCAGTCATATAACTCCACTCAGATCAAGATATGCAATATTTCTACATGCCCACCTGCTCATACCATTCCCAGTTAGGTAATCCAAGACAGTCATTCCTCTGACTGCTATTTGTGTACATTAGTTTTGCCTGTCTTTGAACTTAATGGACATGAAATTATGCAGTATATGTTCTTTCATATCTGAATTCTTCATTCAACGTTTTGTTTGTGAAATTCATTCAGGTGCTTGTGTAGCAATCATTTATTCTTTTCTCATTGCTAAATAGTATTCCATTGAAATGACTATATCACAATTTATGCATTCAAATGTTGATCTATTTTCTTGTTTGTTTTCCTTTGGGTGCTATTATGAATAAAGTTTCTAGGAACTTTCTTCTATGTGCCTTTTAGAAGACATGCATAGTGGGTATAAATTCTGGAGAGAAAGTGTTAGGTTAGCGTACATAAATATGTTCTGCTGTAGTAAATACTGAGAAATCATTTTTCAATTGGTTTTCTTGTTCTGCAACCCCAGAACAATTCATGAGAACTTGGAGCTGTGTTTTAACTGCATTTCTACATGTCTGTCACCCCACGACACTATCCTGCTGCACCCTGAGGGAATGAGCTAAACTTTTACCTCCATGTCTGCAGTATGCTGTAAGATGTGCAGGAGATAGAGACAATCAGAAACGCCCTATTTCAGGAACCACTAAACCTTTTTTGCAAAGATAACTAGTAAATATTTTGTAAAATTCACCATTCTTGGGGCTGGGAATGTGGCTCAAGTGTTAGCGCTCTTGTCTAGCATGCATGAGGCACTGGGTTCATTTCTCAGCATCACATAAAAATAAAATAAAGATATTGTGTCCACCTAAATCTAAAAAATAAATATTAAAAAATATTTACCATTCACCTGTCTCCATCATAATCACAGAATATGCCATTATAGCATTACAACAGCCATAACACAATATAAAAGCACATGAGCATCTTGTGTGGCAATAAAACTTTATTGATAAAAACAGGAAGCAAGTCAGATTTGGCCTGTGGTCCATAGTTTATCAGGACCTGCAGTCCTCCATCCTGCTCCATCATCCTCTGAACCCATTGCTCACCACTGCCCACTTGGCTACTCCAGTTGAGCCACACTGGCCTTCAGACACACCCACCCTGGGTGTCCTCATTTTCAGACTAGTTGCCTGAAATGCTTTCATCAGATTTCCCCTGGTGACCACTTTATCTCTTCAGTTCTGTAATCAAACATGACATTTTCAGTGATACAACTCCATTTTACTTCCACATTGTAGTTTTCTCTGTAGCATTTGTAATCATATAATGATCTATGTATTTGAAGATTTTGTATGATATTTATCCCCATTGCCACCCACTCCACACATATGCAACAACAGGGATTTTTTGTTTTTAATTTTAGTACTTAAATTTTAGATTTCGGCGGACATAACATCTTTGTTTGTATGTGGTGCTGAGGATCAAACCCGGGCTACACGCATGCCAGGCGGGCGCACTACCGCTTGAGCCACATCCCCAGCCCAACAACAGGGATTTCTGACTTCTTTTTATTTCAGTGATGTATCTCCAGCACCTGGAACAGCGTTTAGCACAGCCATGATTGATCTCTATGTATGCATTGAATGCACGAAGGTGCAGTACCTTCTGACCCCAGGGTTACAGTAAGGACTCACAGTGCCACAGTACTCTCTTTGATCAGTGTGGCTGCCAGGGCATGTGGTCATGAACCTGGGTGTTCTAGTAGCACAGCTTAGAGACTGAGAAATGGTCTCTGCCACACAGGACGGGCTGAATGGAAAGGGGTCAACGAGAGGCAAGTTGGCCACCACAATTAAGTGCAGATTTCTACAGGTTATTATGCACCAATATTGTACTTATATCCAAATGGAACGGTCATGTGATTTTCCAGGCAAGACCTCCATAATTATGTCTTTATGCTGTAATTATACAGCACCACTAAATTACAGAAATTAAGGGTGGGAAACAATAGTGCTGCTAATGAAACCTTGTTTTCAATTTGAAGTCTTCTTTCCGTGCAGGTCAAAGTGCTGTCAATGGATGTACAACAGTCCTCTCCTGGAGGGAAAAAGGCTGGGGCCAAGTTTAATCCCCACTTAGTAGGAGGGGAAGCCGAATGATGGGGTTAACACAGCTGCTTTCAGACCACACGATTTCATTGATTGAGCAAAGTTAGGAGTAAAACTCCAGTCAATTATTCTTTCCACCCCTCCACTCCTCCTGGGGAAAGCCAGCTGTCCTAACCCTCAGAGGCTTCAGTGGAAAGAAAGGTTCCAAGCTTTGAAAACCTCTCCATGGTGTCCTTTTAATTACTCCTTTATAGAACAAGCAATCCACTGAGAAAGCTCTCAGCTTACAGATGTGACCCTTTCATCCATCCCGGAGCACTTAAAAGCACCAAACGTACCCCTTGAAAGAAGTGCGGGCCATGCCAGCCTATGCTCTCCTCTCCTCCCCTCCCCTTGTGACCCCAGCCACCCAGACCCTCACAATAGCTCCTCTCTGCTCCATCCAAGTGGAAGAGCTGGAGATGCACTTCTGGAACAGCAGATGGAATAACATTTATTGGACAGATACAATACTTCGGGCTTGGAACTAAATGCTATCCAGTGCATCCTGTGTTTAGCATTGCTTGGACAGCATTGTTGTCCTTACTGGTGGGACGTAGGGAAGTTGAGACTCAGAGAAGTTCAAAAATCAACCACTATCCTATGACTGGGCAGTAGGAGACGGCGGATTTGGTCTGAGATTGTCTTAATCTACAACGCCATGGTTGTCATGTATTATCTTTTTTTTTTAATTTTTTTTTATTGGTCGTTCATAACATTACATAGTTCTTAATACATCATATTACACATGATTCAAGTGGATTATGAACTCCCGCTTTTACCCCGTATACAGATTGCTGTATCACATCAGTTACCCTTCCATTGATTGACATATTGCCTTTCTAGTGTCTGATGTATTCTGCTGTCTGTCCTATTCTCTACTATCCCCCTCCCCTCCCCTCCCCTCCCCTCCCCTTTTCTCTCTCTACCCCTTCTACTGTAAATCATTTCTTCCATTTGTATTAACTTGTCCTTACCCCTCCTTTCCTCTTATATGACATTTTGTATAACCCTGAGGATCGCCTTCCATTTCCATGCAATTTCCCTTCTCACTCCCTTTCCCTCCCACCTCTCATCCCTGTTTAATGTAAATCTTCTTCTCAAGCTCTTCGTCCCTACCCTGTCCTAGTTTACTCCCCTTATATCAAAGGAGTCATTTGGTATTTGCTTTTTAAAGATTGACTAGCTTCACTTAGCATAATCTGCTCTAATGCCATCCATTTCCCTCCAAATTCTATGATTTTGTCATTTTTTAATGCAGAATAATACTCCATAGTATATAAATGCCACATTTTTTTATCCATTCATCTATTGAAGGGCATCCAGGCTGGTTCCACAGTCTTGCTATCGTGAATTGAGCTGCTATGAACATCGATGTAGCAGTGTCCCTGTAGCATGCTCTTGTTAGGGCTTTAGGGAATAGACCGAGAAGGGGAATAGCTGGGTCAAATGGTGGTTCCATTCCCAGCTTTCCGAGAAATCTCCATACTGCTTTCCAGATTGGCTGCACCAATTTGCAGTCCCACCAGCAATGAACAAGAGTGCCGTTTTCCCTGCATCCTCTCCAGCACTTATTGTTGTTTGACTTCCTAATGGCTGCCAGTCTTACTGGAGTGAGATGGTATCTTAGGGTAGTTTTGATTTGCATTTCTCTGACTGCTAGCGATGGTGAGCATTTTTTCATGTACTTGTTGATTGATTGTATGTCCTCCTCTGAGAAGTGTCTGTTCAGGTCCTTGGCCCATTTATTGATTGGGTTATTTGTTATCTTATTGTCTAATTTTTTGAGTTCTTTGTATATTCTGGTTATTAGGGCTCTATCTGAAGTGTGTGGAGTAAAGATTTGTTCCCAGGATGTAGGCTCCCTGTTTATCTCTCTTATTGTTTCTTTTGCTGAGAAAAAACTTTTTAGTTTGAGTAAGTCCCATTTGTTGATTCTATTTGTTAACTCTAGCGCTATGGGTGTCCTATTGAGGAATTTGGAGCCCGATCCCACAGCGTGTAGATCATAACCAACTTTTTCTTCTATCAGATGCCATGTCTCTGATTTAATATCAAGCTCCTTGATCCATTTTGAGTTAACTTTTGTGCACGGCGAGAGATATGGATTCAGATTCATTTTGGTGCAAATGGATTTCCAGTTTTCCCAGCACCATTTGTTGAAGATGCTATCCTTCCTCCATTGCATGCTTTTAGCCCCTTTATCAAAAATAAGATAGTTGTAGTTTTGTGGATTGGTTACTGTGTCCTCTATTCTGTACCATTGGTCCACCCTCCTGTTTTGGTACCAGTACCATGCTGTTTTTGTTACTATTGCTCTGTAGTATAGTTTGAAGTCTGGTATCGCTATACTGCCTGATTCACACTTCCTGCTTAGTATTGTTTTTGCTATTCTGGGTCTTTTATTATTCCATATGAATTTCATGATTCTTTTATCAATTTCTACAAGATATGCTGTTGGGATTTTGATTGGCATTGCATTGAACTTATATAGGACTTTTGGTAATATCGCCATTTTGATGATGTTGGTTCTGCCTATCCATGAGCAGGGTATATTTTTCCATCTTCTAAGGTCCTCTTCTATGTCTTTCTTTAGGGTTCTGTAATTTTCATTGTATAAGTCTTTCACCTCTTTTGTTAGGTTGATTCCCAAGTATTTTATTTTTTGGGGGGATATTGTGAATGGAGTAGTTGTCCTCATTTCCGTTTCAGAGGATTTGTCGCTGATATACAGGAATGCCTTTGATTTATGCGTGTTGATCTTATATCCTGCCACTTTGCTGAATTCATTTATTAGCTCTAATAGCATCTTTCTAGACCCTTTTGGGTCTGCTAGGTATAGAATCATATCATCTGCAAATAGTGATAATTTAAGTTCTTCTTTTCCTATTTTTATGCCTTTAATTTCTTTCGTCTGCCTAATTGCTCTGGCCAGTGTTTCGAGGACTATGTTGAACAGAAGTGGTGAGAGAGGGCATCCCTGTCTTGTACCAGATCTTAGAGGGAATGCCTTCAATTTTTCTCCATTCAGAATGATGCTGGCCTGTGGCTTATCATAGATTGCTTTTACAATGTTGAGGTATGATCCAGTTATCCCTAATTTTTCTAGAGTTTTGAACATTAAGGGATGTTGTACTTTGTCGAATGCTTTTTCTGCATCTATTGAGATGATCATATGGTTCTTATTTTTAAGTCTATTGATGTGGTGGATAACACTTATTGATTTCAGTATATTGAACCAACCTTGCATACCAGGGATGAATCCTACTTGATCATGGTGTATAATTTTTTTGATATGTATTTGAATCCGATTCGCCAGAATTTTATTGAGGATTTTTGCATCAAGGTTCATTAGAGATATTGGTCTGTAGTTTTCTTTCTTTGAGGTGTCTTTGTCTTGTTTCGGAATCAGGGTGATGTTGGCCTCGTAGAATGAATTTGGAAGTTCTCCCTCTTTTTCTATTTCCTGAAATAGCTTGAAGAGTATTGGTGTTAGTTCCTCTTTAAAGGTTTTGTAAAACTCTGCTGTATACCCGTCCGGTCCTGGGCTTTTCTTAGTTGGTAATCTTTTGATGGTTTCTTCTATTTCCTCTATTGTTATTGGTCTGTTTAGGTTGTCTATATCCTCCTGACTCAATCTGGGCAGATCATAAGACTTAAGGAATTTATCTATGCCTTGACTATCTTCTATTTTATTGGAGTATAAGGATTCAAAATAATTTCTGATTATCTTCTGTATTTCTGAAGTGTCTGTTGTGATATTGCCTTTTTCATCCCGTATGCTAGTAATTTGGGTTCTCTCTCTTCTTCTCTTCGTTAGCATGGCTAAGGGTCTGTCAATTTTATTTATTTTTTCAAAGAACCAACTTTTAGTTTTGTCAATTTTTTCAATTGTTTCTTTTGTTTCAATTTCATTAATTTCAGCTCTGATTTTAATTATTTCTTGCCTTCTACTTCTTTTGCTGTTGTTTTGCTCTTCTTTTTCTAGGATTTTGAGATGAAGTATGAGATCATTTATTTGTTGGTTTTTTCTTTTTTTGAGGAATGAACTCCAAGCAATGAATTTTCCTCTTAGAACTGCTTTCAATGTGTCCCATAGGTTCTGATATGTTGTGTCTGTGTTTTCATTTAACTCTAGGAAGTTTTTAATTTCCTCCTTGATGTCTTCTAAAACCCATTGATCATTCAGCAACCTATTGTTCATTCTCCAATTGATGCTTGATTTTTCCTTCCTACTTTTATCATTGAATTTCAGTTTCATTCCATTGTGATCAGATAAGATGCATGGTGTTATCTCTACCCCTTTATATTTTCTAAGAGTTGCCCTGTGACATAATATATGGTCTATTTTTGAGAAGGTTCCATGTGCTGCTGAGAGAAAAGTGTAACTACTTGATGTTGGGTGGTATAGTCTATATATGTCAATTAAGTCTAGATTGTTAATTGTATTATTGAGTTCTATAGTTTCCTTATTTAACTTTTGTTTGGAAGATCTGTCCAGTGGTGAGAGAGGTGTGTTGAAGTCTCCCATGATTATTGTATGGTGGTCTATTAGACTCTTAAAATTGAGAAGAGTTTGCTTGATGAACACAGCTGCGCCATTATTTGGGGCATATATATTTATGATTGTTATGTCTTGTTGGTGTATGGTTCCCTTGAGCAGTATGACGTGTCCTTCTTTATCCCTTTTGATTAACTTTGGTTTGAAATCTATTTTATTAGATATGAGTATGGCCACTCCTGCTTGTTTCCGCAGTCCATATGAGTGGTATGATTTTTCCCAACCTTTTACCTTCAGTCTATGAATATCTTTTCCTATCAGATGCGTCTCCTGTAGGCAGCATATTGTTGGGTCTTGTTTTGTGATCCATTCTGCTAGCCTGTGTTTCTTGATTGGTGAGTTTAAGCCATTAACATTTAGGGTTATTATTGAGATATGGTTTGTTCTTCTAGCCATATTTATTTATTGATGTTACTAAACCTGATTTGTTATCCTCTTTGACTACTTTCCCTCCTTTACTGTCCTACCTCCCATTGTTGGTTTTCAATGTTATTTTCCATTTCCTCTTCCTGTAATGTTTTGCCAAGGATTTTTTGAAGAGATGGTTTTCTAGCTGCGAATTCTTTTAACTTTTGTTTATCGTGGAAGGTTTTAATTTCATCTTCTATCCTGAAGCTTAATTTCGCCGGATATACGATTCTTGGTTGGAACCCATTTTCTTTCAGTGTTTGAAATATGTTATTCCAGGATCTTCTAGCTTTCAGAGTCTGTGTCGAGAGATCAGCTGTTATCCTGATTGGTTTACCCCTAAATGTAATCTGCTTTCTTTCTCTTGCAGCTTTTAAAATTCTCTCCTTATTCTGTATGTTGGACATCTTCATTATAATGTGTCTAGGTGTGGATCTCTTATGATTTTGCACATTCGGCGTCCTGTAGGCTTCTAGGATTTGGGATTCTGTCTCATTCTTCAAGTCTGGGAAGTTTTCTCGTATTATTTCACTGAATAGACTGTTTATTCCTTTGGTTTGGAGCTCTGTGCCTTCTTGTATCCCAATGACTCTTAAATTTGGTCTTTTGATATTGTCCCATATTTCTTGGATGTTCTGCTCATGGTTTCTTAGCAGACTTGCTGAGTTGTCTATGTTCTTTTCCAGTTGAAATACTTTGTCTTCATTGTCTGATGTTCTCTCTTCTAAGTGATCTACTCTGCTGGTAGTATTCTCAATTGAGTTTTTAAGTTGGTTTATTGTTTCCTGCATTTCTAGAATTTCTATTTGTTTGTTTTTTATTACCTTATCTCCCTGTGAAATTGATCTTTTACTTCCTGGATTTGTTTGTCAATGTGATCTTTCATTGTCTGATTTTGCTGTCTCATGTCTTCCTTGAGACTCCAGATCATCTGAAGCATGTATATCCTGAACTCTTTATCTGACATTCCATCAGTTGCAGCTATTACCTCTTCTAATGTTGAGTTGACCTGCATTGCTTGTAGTCCTTTCTTTCCTTGTCTTTTCATACTGCTCGCGTTTCTTTCTGCTTGGTGCAACTGTTGTGTTTTTGAAATTTACCCCCTGGCCTGTCTTTCCAGTGGGCCGCAGGTATCTTTGCTCCCCCCGCTCCGGCACCTTGCCGCTCCCCAGTGCGGGCCACAGACTCCAGCCGCAGGGCGATTGCCTATCAGGCTATGCGCCCCTCCGTGCGGAGTAAAGGAGCTCCCGCAGTCGAACTTTGCACGATGGAAATCTGTCTGGAGCCCCTCGATTTCGCTGGAAATTGGCGGTGGCCGACTACGGGTTTGGGCGGGGCGGCCCAAGCCGCTCAGGGTGACCACCGCTTGCAAAAGCGGTTGCTGGCTCCGGGACTTGACTTCTGCACCCGCCGCGGTGCCACCTGTGGAGCCGGTTAGCTGTGGCCGCATGGTTAGGGACCGGGAGGGAGAAGCAGCTGCTCCCAGAGCGAGCGCTATGCCTTCCGGGGGAGCCCGGATGGCGGAGGCCGACTGCGGGTTCGGGCGGGGCGGCCCAAGCCGCTCAGGCTAACCGCCGCTTGCAAAAGCAATTGCTGGCTCCAGGACTTGACTTCTGCACCCGCCGCGGTGCCACCTGTGGAGCCGGTTAGCTGTGGCTGCGTGGTTAGGGACCGGGATGGAGAAGCAGCTGCTCCCAGAGCGAGCGCTATGCCTTCCGGGGGAGCCCGGATGGGGGAGGCCGACTGCGGGTTAGGGCGGGGCGGCCCAAGCCGCTCAGGGTGACCGCCACTTGCAAAAGCGAATGCTGGCTCCAGGACTTGACTTCTGCACCCGCCGCGGTGCCACCTGTGGAGCCGGTTAGCTGTGGCCGCGTGGTTAGGAACCGGACAGGTGGGGTGGCTGCTCGCAAAGCGAGAGCTAGGCCTCCCGGGGGAGCCCCTTGCCGGAGTGGCTAATGTCTGCGGACTAGACCTCTGTGCCCGAGTGGCCGCCCAAGATCCACTTCTCTGGGACAAACTGTCACTTCCAATAAACCTACCAGATCACGGCTGCTCTCCTCTAAAGGGAATTATGCTAGGAGTTCCTCCGTATGTAGGCTGCAGCTGTCCAGGTGGGTCTTTCTTATCCCGTTAAAGTGGAGACGTTGGAATCGCTGCTTCCTTGCCGGCCGCCATGTTGGATCTCTGTCATGTATTATCAATTATAATCAGAAATAATTCTCAGGTGAACCACCATCATTTTAGGAAAACTTGCCTCTAATGCCAAAAACCATATGAATGCCATGATGATTTCTTAATAATAGTATTAGATCACTATCACAATTTTACATATTTATTTTAAGCCATTTCAGTGAGATATAATTTGCATGCCATATAGTTCATCCACTAAAATGTTCAAATGAATGGTTTTTAGTGTATACACAGAGTTGTACAACCATGACCATTATCTAAGCTTAGAATTCTCTCACCACCCACTCTGAGCCCATTTTACTAGTCCCTCCCTATTCTCCCCAAAAACCCCAGACAAGGGAATAACTAATATATATAATATATATAATATTTTAATATATATATTTTTATTAATTGGTGCATAATATATAAATATAAATATAAATATAAATCTCCTATTCTGGCCATTTCTTATAAATGGACTCATATAATATGTATTGAATCTGGCTTCTTTAATTCAGTGTAATATTTTCAATGTTCATCTACACTGTGACATATATGAGGATGTCATTGTTTTCTATTGCCAAATAATATTTCACTATATGGATATATCACACTTAGTTTATTCATCCATCAATAAGTGGACATTTTGAGTTTTTATCACTTTTGGCCATTCAAATAGCACTGCTCTGAACATTCCTAAATTTTTCTGGACCTGCTTTTCACTTCTTGAGTAACTTCCAAACTGTTTTCCAGAAGGGATGCACCATTGTAAGTACCTATCAGCAATATATGAAGGTTTCAATTTTTCTGCAACCTCACCAACACTTGTTATTGTCTTCCTTTTGTATTACAGGCATCCTAATGCAAATGAAGTAGGATCTCACTGTGGTTTGGATTTGCATTTTCCCCAAGCCTAATGTTTCTAAAAAATTTTCAGTGTGCTTACTGGTTATTTGTATATTTTTATTAGAGAAATGTCTCTTCAGACCAATTGCCCATTTAGAGTACCTTTTTATTGTTTAGTTGTAAGACTTTTAAAAGTATATATTCTAGATCTAAGTCTCTTACTACATATATGGTTTTAAAATATGCAATCCAGCTTTCTGGATTTGTTTTCACTTTTTATGTTTTCCTTAATGCATTAAAATTATATATAATATTAGGTTCATTGTGACATATTCATATGTGCACATGACATATTTTGCTCCATTTCATTCCCCAGGACTTTCCCTTTTCCTCCCCTAGCTTTTTTCTCTACTCTACTTGCCTCTTTTCTATTTTTTTATTAATTGATGCTTTATAATTATAAATAAAACTGTGGTTCGGTGTGCTCTATTTATACATGCATATGGCATAATTTGGTCAATTTTATTCCCCATTACCTCCCCTTCCCTCCCCTTTCTCTCTTCCTGTGATTCCCTTTCTTTACTCAATTGTTTAATAATATTCTCTGACATACAAAAAGAATTACTTCTGAACAAGTGTAACTTCTTTGATTTTTTTTCTTTTCTTGCTTGTATGCTTCCTGTCATATCTAAGAAATCATTGGCTAACCCAAGTCACTTAACATTCACTCTGTTTTTTCTTCTAAGACTTATGTAGTTTTAGCTATAACATTAATTTCTACCTGTTTGGAGTCAACTCTCTTGCATCTGTGATATAAGGGTTAAAGTTAATTCATTCTCACGTGGATATCTAGTTGTCTCAATGCCTGTTATTAAAGACTGCTGTTTCCCCATTGAATTGTTTCGGTGGGGGGGGGGGGGTGACGAATAACTTGTGCACATTGATACAGCAGGAGTAGGAGCCGTTTATTGTAGGACAACAGAGGTATTTATACATTTTGCACAGCTTATCTTAATTAGCATAAACTAGATACATCAGTCAACCAATAAGGAATCTCCACACTTAATGGCTCGCTTTTGTTACTTCTCAAACCACTCCCTCTGGCATTTTGCCAGGCACCATCCAGACTTGTTTACAAACTCTAACATTCCCCTGGCAAAATACCAGGTGTTATTTTGACTTGTCTACAGACCTTAAGATTTCGGTAGCCTTATTTTAAAAAATGAACCTAGATTTAGGGGTATATTTCTGGATTATAAATCCTATTTCATTGAAATAAGTAAGTGTAGGGTCTCCAAGTTTATTCTTCATCAAAATTGTGTTAATTATTTTGGTAATGATGCAATTTCAAATGGATTTTAGACTTTTAGAATCTGCTTGACAATTTCTACAAATAAAAGTTGGTATTTTGATAAGGATTTTGTCAATTTTTAGATCACTTTGGGGAATAAAACCATGCCAGCATTATTGAATCTTCTTATCCATGAGCATAGTATTATATCATTTCCACAATTCTTTATGGTTTTCCAGTGTATAACTCTTTCACATATTCTGCTAAATTATTTCTAAGCATTTTATTCCTTTAGATGTTATTGTAAAACTGGAATTGCTTTCTTAATTTCATTTTTTGATTGCTCATTGCTAGTATATAGAAATGCCATTGATGTTTTTCTACATTGATATTCATCCTGTAAGCTTGCTGGACTTATTTATTAGGTCACATATTTCCATATTGATTTTTGTTTAAAAATTACTTTGACACTCTTCATCTCATTTAAATTCAGAGCTCTGGAGAAAAATATCAGCTACCCAACGCTCTTACCTTTCAAGCAAAGAATCTGACACCAAAGAGGGGAACTAAGTGGCCCAAAGACACACAGTGACTGAGCAGAGATTTAAAAGGACATCTCAGAGACATAGGAGGATAGTCTAAAAAGGATAGCCTGTCTAAAGAGGATAGTCTAAGGACAAAACCTGGGAGCACAGAGAGGAAGAAGGGACCCAAGCAAAGAAGTCTGAGGAATGACATAGAAGAAAAACCAGAACAGAGCAATTGCTGCAGAGGAATAGCAGGGGCATAAGATGTGAGATCCAAGGAGCTGAGTCGAGGTGCTACCCTGAGCACCTTGGCACCTTATCCTTCCAAAGCATCCATTTTTTATGAACAAATATGATTTATACTTTGTTCTGTAAAAGAAGATCAATAGGAGTACATGCGATGGCACACACAAAAGCACCATGTGAAGAACCAAGGGTGCAACAAGTTCAGATTATTATCACTTTGATGGTGATTATATGATTATCCAACAATTTGTTACCTGAAGAATAGATGTGAATGTTATGACGGTAGTATGCAGAGGTATCAGGAGAAAATATACGGACCAATAGTGGGTCACAGTCAGAAAAGGATGAATGAACAGGTGGACAATGTGAAACTCACCATGCTTTTGAGATATTTGAGGGTGAAGGAATGGGAGCACCCAAACAGAAGCATAAGGAGTTTTCTTTGTTGAGGAAGTTAGTCTGTCTTTTTCTGGATTAGAGGGGGCAACAGGAGAAGGTTTGGAAGCAAACTAGAAGGAGTCAAGGAAGAGAAGGAGAGATGGCTAAGGGAGAAAAGAAACAGAAGCTTAAAGAAGGTTGGACTTAGGCAAGAAAGAAGAAAAACATTTTTTTTTTTTGAGAAGCAAACCAAGCTAAGGAGGAAGGATGGAGAGATGAAGAAACACTGTTGAGAAAAAAGGCAAATATATTTTTTCAATTGTGCCAAGTACATTGTTAAGACGGTTCTCATTCCTCCACATTAACACAAAACACAAATGACACTAAGCACAATTACAGGCAGCAAAAGGAGGGGAATGAAGCCACAGAAGAATAAAGAAGATGTGGAGAGACTCGTCTTTAAATAAGGTGGATCCACTCATATGCTGCTGACTTTTAACTGGTGGGAACCCTTCACAGACCTGCTCCAGACCAGCCCCACTGTCGGGAGCATTCTCAACTAAGTTCACTCACCCGTTTTTGGTCGGTCAGGTATCACAGTTTTCATTATCTGTCATCTCCAGTCCCACTTCCTCCATAGAATTTGAACTTGGTTTCTGGGGTTTGCCTCTTGGAGCTCTCTACCATGTGACTTACACCCACCCCTGGGTTTGCTTTTCCTCACTGCTGTGGAAAGCCATCCCCTCCAGAACTGCCTTTCAGCATCACCAGCACCAGCACCACCACCACTCCAGTCCAGTCTAGCAAGGAGCGTTTTAACCTTAGCACATCAATAGGAGACAAATACAGACAGAGTTGAGGGTACACCTAAAATTGGGTTTTAATTCTCACCTGCAAAATAAAGATTCTTATTTTCTACTTTGAATCCTTTCATCTACATCTCCCCCTCTCCTCCTTCAACCTCACTCCACCCCTGGTAACCAATGTTTTATTCTTTATCTCTGTGTATTTGATTTTCTGTTTAGTTTCATAATGGATAGAGCAGCCTCTACTCAACTCCAACCAATTATTGCCACAAGAAAATGTAGGTGAATCCCTCTGTAAGGGAAGATTTCTAATTTCTCTCAAAATACAGAAATTTCAGACTTTTAAAATGCAAATTCCCCCCAATCTTTGAATGTAAGCATCTAATTGATACTGTATAAGCCAAACAAATCATGTTTGCAAATCATACTTGGCTCTTCAGCTCTCAGTTTGTACTCTATTCCTCAATTCTCTTATAAGCAGTATCCTGTGGAATCTGACTTCCAGGAGAAAATATTACTCAGTGCCTTTCTTGTAGGCAAATACCTCAATCTGGCCTTCATTCTGAAGCAAGGATAACCAAGTATGGCCTGCAGGACAG
The DNA here is from genome assembly GCF_045843805.1 of Urocitellus parryii. Classification (NCBI taxonomy): domain Eukaryota; kingdom Metazoa; phylum Chordata; class Mammalia; order Rodentia; family Sciuridae; genus Urocitellus; species Urocitellus parryii. The sequence continues at coordinate 135,266,844 of NC_135536.1, read as the reverse complement.
AATCCATATGGTGGTCTGCTTTTATAAATAAAGTTTTATTGTAACACAGCCATGCTCCTTTATTTCCCTAAAGACCATGGCTGCTTTCCCACTACAACAGAGATATTAAGTTCCCCCCAAATCTAAAACTTTTCCCATCTAGTACTTTATAGAAAACATGTGCTGACACCTGTTATAAGAAAAAGGAAGTTCATGTCATTGAGAATTTTTGCATCTATGTTCATTAGAGATATTAGTCTGAAGTTTTCTTTCTTTAATGTGTTTTTGTCTGGTTTTGGGATCAGGGTGATATAGGCCTCATAGAATGAGTTTGGAAGTGTTCCCCTTTTGTTCTATTTCATGAAATAATTTAAAGAATATTGGTATCAGTTCTTCTTTAAAGGTCTTGTAGAACTCAGCTGAGTATTTATCCAGTCCTGGGCTTTTCTTGGTTGGTAGGCTTCTGATGGTGTCTTCTATTTCATTACTTGAAATTGAATTGTTTAGCTATTCTGAGTATAACAATATTAAATATAAAAATAAGAGTATTTTTCTAGATGAATTTCATGATTACTTTTTCTATTTCTATGAGGAATGTCATTGGAATTTTGATCAGAATTGCATTAAGTCTGTATAGTGCTTTTAGAAGTATGATCATTTCGATAATATTAATTCTGCCTATCCAAGAGTAAGGTAGGTCTTTCCATCTTCTAAGGTCTTCTTTGATTTCTTTCTTTAGTGTTCTGTAATTTTCATTATATAGATCTTTCATCTCTTTTGTTAAGTTGATTCCCAAGTATTTTTTTTTTATTTTGAGGCTATTGAGAATGGGGTAGTTTTTTTCATTTCTCTTTCTGAGGATTTGTCACTGATACAGAAATGTCTTTGATTTATGGGTGTTGATTTTATATCCTGCTACTTTGCTGAATTCATTTACTAGTTCTAGGAGTTTTATGGTGGAACTTTTAGGGTCTTCCAGGTATAGAATCTTATCATCAGCAAATAGTGCCAATTTGAGTTCTTCTTTTCCTATACGTATCCTTTTAATTTCTTTCTTCTGTCTAATTGCTCTGTCCAGTGTTTCAAGAACCATGTTAAATAGAAGTGGTGAAAGAGGGCATCCCTGTCTTGTTCCAGTTTTTACCAGGAATGCCTTCAATTTTTCTCCATTTAGAATGATGTTGGCCTGGGGCTTAGCATAGATAGACTTTATGATGTCGAGATATGTTCCTGTTATCCCTGGTTTTTCTAGTGTTTTGAATGTAAAGGGGTGCTTTATTTTGTCAAATTCTTTTTCTGTGTCTATTGAGATGACCATATGATTCTTATTTTTAAGTCTATTGATGTGATGAATTACATTTATTAATTTCCATATGTTGAACCAACCTTGCATCCCTGGGATGAATACCACTTGATCATGGTGCACAATCTTTTTGATATGTTTTTGTATTCAATTTGACAGAATTTTATTGAGAATTTTTGCATCTATGTTCATTAGGGATATTGATCTGAAGTTTTCTTTTTTTGATGTTTTTTGCCTGGTTTTGGAATCAGAGTGATATTTGCCTCATAGAATGAGTTTGGAAGTGCTGCCTCTTTTTCTATTTCCTGAAATAAATTGGAGAGTTATTGGTATTAGTTCTTCTTTAAAGGTCTTGTAGAACTCAGGTGTGTATCCGTCCCGTCCTGGGCTTTTTTTGGTTGGTAGATTTTTTTATGGTGTCTGCTATTTCATCACTTGAAATGATCTGTTTAAATTGTGTATATCATCCTGATTCAATTTGGGCAAATTATATGATTCAGAAATTTGTTGATGCCTTTGATATTTTTTATTTTATTAGAGTACAGGTTTTGAAAATAATTTATAATTGTATTTGTATTTCTGTAGTGTCTGTTGTGATATTTCCTTTTTCAGCATGGATGTTAGTAATTTGACTTTTCTCTGTCCTTCTCTTCTTTAGCATGGCTAAGTGTTTATCAATTTTATTTATTTTTTCAAAGAACCAACTTTTTGTTTTGTCGATTTTCCAATTGTTTCTTTTGTTTCAATTTCATTGATTTCAGTTCTAATTTTAATTATTTTCTGTCTACTGCTTTTGGTGTTGATTTGTTCTTCTTTTTCTAGGGCTTTGAGATGTAATGTTAGGTCATTTATTTGTTGACTTTTTCTTCTTTTAAGGAATGAACTTCATGCAAAGAACTTTCCTATTAGTGCTGCCTTCATAGAGTCCCACAGATTTTGGTACGTTGTGTCAGTGTTCTCATTCACCTCTAAGAATTTTTAAATCTGTTCTTTGATGTCTTTTGCAACCCATTGTTCATTCACTAGCATATTAATTAGTCTCCAGGTGTTGGAGTAGATTTTATTTTTTATTTTATCATTGATTTCTAATTTCATTCCATTATGATCTGATAGAATGAAGGGTAGTGACTCTACTTTTTTATATTTGCTTAGACTTGCTTTGTGGCACAACATATGATCTATTTTAGAGGAGGATCCATGTGCTGCTGAGAAAAAGGTATATTCATTCATTGAAGTATGAAATATTCTATATATGTCAGTTAAGTCTAAGTTATTGATTGTATTATTGAGTTCTGTAGTTTCTTTGTTCAACTTTTGTTTGGGTGATCTATGCAATGGTGAAAGAGGTGTGTTAAAGTCACCCAGAATTATTGTGTTGTAGGCTATTTTACTCTTGAACTTGACAAGAGTTTGTTTGACGAACATAGATGCTCCATTGTTTGGGGCATATATATTTATAATTGTTATCTCTCATTCATGTGTGGTTCCCTTAAGCAGTATGAAATGTCCTGCTTTATCCTTTTTGATTAACTTTGGCTTGAAGTCTACTTTATTTGATATGAGGAAACTTCTTATTGTTTCTGCAGTCTATGTGAATGGTATGTTTTTTTCCTAACCTTTCACCTTCAGTCTGTGAATATCTTTTCCTATAAGATGAGACTCTTGGAGACAGAATATTGTTGTGTTTTTCTTTTTTTAGTCCAATCTGCCAGTCTATGTCTTTTAATAGGTGAGTTTAGGCAACTAATATTCGGGGTTACTATTGAGACATGATTTGTATTACCAGCAATTCTTGTTTATTTTTGGTATTTAACTTCACTTGGTTTCTCCTTTGATTAGTTTTTCATTTAGTATAATACCTCCCTCTGATGATTTTCATTGTTGATTTTCGTTTTCTCCTCATGCAATATTTTGCTGACAATGTTCTGTGGTGCAGGCTTTCTAGCTGTAAATTCTTTTAACTTTTGTTTATCATGGAAGGTTTTAATTTCATCACCAAATATAAATCTTAATTTTGCTGGATATAATATCTTGGTTGGCATCCATTTTCTTTCAGAGTTTGGTTTATGTTGTTCCAGGATCTTCTAGCTTTCAGGGTCTGGGTTGCAAAATCTGCAGATAACCTAATTGGTTTCCCCCAATATGTAATCTGATTTCTTTCTCTCCTGGCTTTAAAAATTCTCTATTTATTCTGTATGCTAGGCATTTTAATTATAAATGTGTCTTGATGTGGCTGTGTTGTGACTTTGTATATTTGGCATCTTGTAAGCCTCTTGCATTTTGTTTTCTAATTCATTCTTCATGTTTGGAAAATTTTCTGATATTATTTCATTGAATAGACAGCTCTTTCCTTTGGTATAGAACTCTACCCTATGCCTTCCTTTATCACAATAACTCTTAAATTTGGTCTTTATATGTTATCCCATATTTCTGTAATGTTCTGCTCATGGTTTCTTACTATCTTCACTGTGTGATCTACATTCTTTTTGAGATTATATATTTTGTCTTCATTGTCTGAGATCCTGTCATCCAAGTGGTCTAATCTGTTGGTAACACTTTCAATTGCACTTTTAATTTGGTTTATTGATTCTTTCATTTCAAGAATTTTTGTTGGAGGTTCTGAAGTAATCTGTTGCTTCCTGTATTTGCTTATGTAGCTCTTTATCAAAATGATCTTTTGCTGCCTGTATTTGTTCTCTTATATCATCCTTTAATTTACAATACATTTTAATTATGTATGTCCTGAACTCCTTCTCTGAAATTTCTTCTGTTGTGATATAATGTAGTATCTTGATTTGTTGATCACACTACCAAAAGCACTATACAGATTTAATGCAATTCCAATTAAAATCCCAATGGCATTCCTCATAGAAATAGAGAAAACAGTCATGAAATTTATCTGGAAAAATAAGAGACCCAGAATAGCTAAAGCAACCCTTAGCAAGAAGAGTGAAGCAGGTGGCATCAATATGCCAGACCTTAAACTATACTACTGAGGTATAGTAATGAAAACAGCATGGTATTGGCACTAAAAATAGACTTGTAGACCAATGGTATGGAATAGAGGACACAGAGACAAACCCACATAAATACAGTTATCATATATTAATCAAAAGCACCAAAAATATATATTGGATAAAAGATAGCCTTTTCAACAAATGGTTCTGGGAAAACTAGAAATCCATATGTAACAAAATGAAATTAAGCCCTATCTTTCACCATGCACAAAACAAAACTCAAAGTGGACCAAGGACCTAGGAATTAAACCAGAGACCCTGTGCCTAATAGAGAAAGAGTAGGCCCAAATCTTCATTGACCTTGACTTCCTGAATAAGACTCCTATAGTGTAAGAATTAAAATCAAGAATCAATAAATGGGATGGATTTAAACTAAAATTCTTCTCAGAAAAAGAAATAATCAGTGAGGTGAATAGAGAGCCTACATTTTGGGAACAAATTTTTACCACATGCACATCAGATAGAGCACAAATCTCTAGAATATATAAAGAACTCAAAAATCTTAACACCAAAATAAATAAATAACCCAATCAATAAATGGGCCAAGGAACTGAACAGACACTTCTCAGAAGATGATATACAATCAATCAATAAACATATGACAAAATGTTCAACACCTCTAGCAATTAGAGAAATGCAAATCAAAACTACTCTAAGATTTCATGTCACTCCAGTCAGAATGGCAGCTATTAAGAATACAAACAACAATAAGTGTTGGTGAGGATGTGCAGGAAAAGGCACACTCTTACATTGCTGGTGGAACTACAAATTAGAGCAACCAATCTGTAAAGCAATAGGGAGATTCCTTGGAAAACTAGGAATGGAACCATCATTTGACCCAGCTATCCCACTCCTTGGTTTATACCCAATGGACTTAAAAACAGCATACTACAGGGACACAGCCATATCAATGTTTATAACAGTACAATTCACAATAGTCGAATTGTGGAACCAATCTATATACCTTTCAGTAGATAAATGAATAAAGAAAATGGATATTTTCCATTTTCCATTTTAATGCTGAGTAATATTCCATTACTCAGCATTAAAAAAGAATAAAACCATGGCATTTGCAGATAAATGAATAGAGTCAGAGAATGTGATGCTAGGTGAGGTAAGCCAATCACAAAAAACAAATGATGAATGTTTTCTATGATATAAGGATGCTGATTCATAATGGGGATGATAGGAGAGCATGGGAGGAATAGATGAACTTTAGATAGGGCAAAGGGGAGGGAGAGGAAGAGAGGAAAATGGGGCTAGGAAAGATGGTGGAATGAAATGGCCATCATTACCCTAAGTACATGTATGAAAACATGAATGGTGTGACTCTACTTCGTGTACAACCAGAGATATGAAAAAAAATGTGCTCTATTTGTGTAATATGAGTTGAATTGCTTTCTGCTGTTATATATAACAAATTAGAATTAATAAATAAAATAAAAATAAGTACAGTTGGATTTGAAAACAATTTGTAGCACTGAAAATTGCAGAAGAAGGCCAAGTATCTTAATTATGCTCATAAAGATTAATTATTGGAAGGTTCTCCTCAACCTTGTGACATGGTTGATGTCACAGTTGATGGTGATTGGCATAAACATATGCTGGCCAGTTCACACCCCTCCTCATGTCCCTTCCTTACCAAGTTCAACCTGGTGAATTTACCTAAGAGTCTACTGTAAGCCATTTGTCTCTCTCTCTGTCTCTCCCCACTACCCATGAAAAGTGTCAGCATTTGTATTTTGAAAAGGAGTCTCAGGTCATCACTATGCTCCTGTTTCAGGTTAAAATGTGCCATACACTCCCTAAAACTTAATTGGCCAAGTTATTGGGAAAGAGGTGTTTCTCATTTGGTTAGTACCAAGAGTGGAGCAGGCAAGGGAGTGAAGTGGTCACAGGTGGGAGAATACAGCAGTGAAATGAAAGAGATTCAGCAGTTAATGGGTGAGGGACATCACAAGGTCAGAAGCTCAAAACTGTCCTCAGTCTCCACTGACGTTGCATGACCTCACTTCCTCTGAGGCTGTAAATTGTATACCCAATTCCTTGAATGGAAGGGCCAGCAGTGTGGCCAGAAACAAGCTATCCGCAGCCCCAAGTCTGGTGAGAGTCCATAACATCAGAGCTTTGGAGACAGTATTTCAATCAAAGGGACTCAACCAGGAAAAACTGTAAAAGAGGTAACTGAGCTTCCCTGTGCTCTCTACAACTCTCACTTCCTCACCTACTGAATTTCTCCCAGCATTTGGCAACACTGGCTTTATTCCCCCCATGCAGATGGCATGCTTGCTCTCTCTCACATGTGGGCTTCAGAACTTAAGGGATTCTTATTGCAATTAAAACCCAAAATTATTTATTCAGTGTCTTCAATTGACCTATTCTCAGCTTAGACTTCATCCACAATACTGCACCACCATTTGAATTAATGCAAAGCTAAGAGGCCACTGGCCACTACAGAAGCTCTAAGCCTTCAAATGCTAGCCTTTGTCACATAAATCTTTCCTCGACCAAGCTCAGAATATGTCATTTCCTCAAGCAGACAATATTCATGTCAGCCTTTGCCTATAAGAGTGTATCTGCCCTGCTTCCATTCTTCAGTATAATTTTCAAAATCTTCCTCCGTCCACTAGACCTTTGCAAATTCTTCTCTCATGATGCATCATCTGAGGCCCAAATAAATGAACATTTCCCACCTGTATGCCTTTGCCTTCAAGTTTCCTTGGCCTGGAATTCCCAGTACTCCTCCACTTTCTGTCTCTGCCAACTGAAATTAAGCCAACCCCAAAAGCGGCTCAAATACTCTCTTCTGTTAAAATCTACCTTGTACTGAATGGAAATGACCTCTTCTGGCCTAATGTGAGTATTTCCAGCACTCTGTTCTTCCCTCAGAGCTCTCTCAAATTTGTTTCTTTTCTGTTACTATTTGAATGACTTTGTATGTTACCTGCTCTGCTAGTTAATAAGTTATCTCATGATATGAGCTAGATCTTGGCCATTTTAATGAGACTGACTGTGGTGATGGTGCCCAATAATGGAAAAATATAAATATTAATGTCTAATTTAATGTATAGTTACTTGGTTAAAATCCCTTCCAGGAATAAAATATATATTTAATAATTGCTCTTTGCTCTTTCCCTTTCCCTTCTGGTGCCTCCTATTTAGTATGTGGGCTGTAGGGTTTATTTTTGTTCTAATGGATTCACTCATCCTCTATCCAGGTATTGAATTTCCTTTGACACCAAGGACAGTACATTCTGTGTTCTCTGAAGACCTTGCATCCCACCTGTGTGAAGTCTTGGTTCTCTTTGATTTTTTTTTTTTTACATAATAAGCTTGTCAGGGTTTGATGAATGGGAATTAGTACCATAGTAGAATATCCATCAAGAGGAATATTATTTTTTTAAAAAAATTTGCTTTATAAAACTCAGGTTTAAAACACCAAAATAATAATAATAATAATAACACAATCAACAACTGGGCAAAGAAATTGAACAAGCACTTCACATAAGAAATAGAAATGGTCAAAAACATACAAAAAATGCTCAGCATCTAATTAGAAAAATGCAAATTAAAACTAAACTGAGATTCCATCTCACTCCAGTCAAAACAGGAGTTATAAAGAATACAAGTAACAATAAATGTTGGTCAGAATGCAGGGAGAAAGGTACTCTCATACATTGCTGGTGGAACTGCAAATTGGTGCAACCACTATGGAAAGCAGTATGGAGATTTCTTAGAAAACTTGGAATGGAACCACCATTTGATCCAGTTATCCCACTCTTCGGTCTATGCCCAAAGGATTTAAAATTAGCAGACTAAGTAACACAGCCAAGTCAATATTTATAACAGCTCAATTCACAATATCCAAGCTATGGAACCAACCTAGGTTTCTTTCAACAGATGAATGGATAAAGAAAATGTGGTATGTATGAACAATGGAATATCACTCAGCCATAAAGAAGAATGAAATTATGGCATTTTTCATAATTTGGATGGCACTGGAGAATATCATGCTAAGTGAAATAAACCAATCCCAAAAAACCAAAGGCCAAATGTTCTCTCTGCTATGTGGATGCTAACCCATAACAAAGTAGAGTGAGGAGGGAAAGAATAGAAGTTCATGGGATTAGACAAAGGGGAGTGGGGAGGGAAATAGGTTAGGAAGGACAGTAGAATTAATCAAACACAACTTTCCTAGACTTGTATTTGAATACACAACCAGGGTAACTTTGCATCATGTCCAACCACAAGAATTAGATCCTGATTAGAATAAGTAATACTCCATGTATGTATAATACTCCAGAATACATTATACTGTCATGTATAAATAAAAAGAGCAAGTAGACGAAAAAATAAAACTCAGATAATACTTTTACTTTTAGAGAAAAAAGTAAAGGAGCAACATCGAGGACAGTACTTGTAATTTCATATTTCTCCTTCAACCCAAACTTTCTATGGCTCACCTTTGTATCCTTTATGTAAACTCCTTAGCCTAGCACTTATGATCTGAGCCTCAGCACACCTTTCTACATGATCCCTACCATTTGGAGACTTCACTTAAGCCAGAATGATCTAAATGTTTCCACTGCAAATGCCCTGCATGCGGGTTTAAGACTGGCAGCATTTCAGTAGATCAAGAGCAACAAAGTGTATACTAAGGATAAGAGCCACATAAATGTCATGGTGCTGGGCACTTGCTCTATGGTGTCTTTAATTCTTCCTGCCAAGCACAACCATCTGCTGGGTCCAGAAAGCTCATTCATGTACCTGAGAGGTGATGAAACTGGAAGAAACTACTTACTCTTTTCTTCAACAAACAGTTCATAAGGACCTATCTTGGACCAGGCACTACATCCATCCTGAAGCTTCAAAGAGAGAGAGAGAGAGAGAGAGAGAGAGAGAATGGTTTTCTTAAATTTGGCCCTGTTCTTTAAGGCTGTGGACATGATCAGGGATACTAGCACAGAGGCGATCCTGATAGATGGGTAGACAAAACCCCAGGTGTTAGAGCAAAGCTCTGTAGAGTCAGAAACAAAATTTCTTGTTCTGGAGGTCTGTTAAGGTCTAGATATGGTGTCCCCCAAAAATCTCACATGTGAGGCAATGCAAGAAGGTTTGGAGGAGAAAATTTGGGGTTATAACTTTAACCTAATCAATGAGTTAATCCCTGATGGAATTAACTGGGTGGTAACTGGAGGCAGGTGGGGTGTGGCTGGAGGAAGTGATTAACTGGGGGCTTGGCTACGGGGTATATATTTGTATAGGCTGAGTTAAGTCTCTCTCTGCTTTCTGATCATCATGCATGCTGGTTCTCTCTGAAACACTCTTCCACCATGATGTTTTGCCTCACCTAGAGCCCTGAGGAATGGAGCTGGCCTTCTGTGGACTAAGATCTCTGAATACCTTAACCCTCGAATAAACTTTTACTCCTCTACTATTGTTCTGGTAAGATCCTTTAGCCACAGCAGTGAAAAAGCTGACTAAAACAAGGTCTATGACCTTGCTTCCCAAAGAGCTTCAGCCAAAAAGCTGAGAATTTCCTGCTCCATTCACTTTATCTGGGTCTTCCCATTTAAGATGTGATGAGCATCCATAAAGTTTCCTTCTTTGGCCATATTCCAGAGCTGGGTATATCTTCTTGATAAGTGATTCATAGGCCATCAATCAGAATCACCTAGGAAATTGTCAAAAGTACAAATTCCACAGCTGACTCCAGAGCTACTAAATGAGGCATTCTGGGTCCTCCCGTGGGGCCCAGTGATCTGGGTTTTATCGAGTCCTTCAAGAAAGTCTAAATGCATGCTAGAGTTTGAGAAAGACAGTTTCAGTCAGCCTTGTAATCATTGTTACCAAAAGACCTGATGAGAACCCTATAGAGGAAAATGTTTATTTTGGCTCATGGTTTCAGAGGTTCAGTCCATGGTTGTTGACTCTATGGCGCTGGGCCCAAGACAAGGCAGAATGTCATGCCAGAAGGGCATTGTGAAGGAAGGCAGCTCAGAACATGACGGTCAAGAAGCAGAGAGAGAGCTCCTCTCACTAGGAACAAAAATAAAACCAAAGGCACAGCCCTAGTGACCTACTTCCTCCAGGTTTACCCTCCCTGACTACAGTTACCACCCCATTAATCCATATCACTGGATTAATCCACCAATTAGGTTAAAACTCTCTTAATCTAATTATTTCACCTCAGAATGTACTTGCATTGTCTCACACATGATTTTCTTGGGAACACCTCATATCCAAACCATAATAGTTGTAAACATATGGTGGTCTCTCAGATGAGCGTGAGTGTCCAGCCATGCGGGAATCTTTCTGTGGTGACTCTCAAGCAACCTCACAGAGACCGTGACATCTTTCACCTGTCCACGTGGATGTCATTCCACCATCTCATCAATGAACTCAGCATTTGATTGGGCACAATGTCTTGGATTTTCTCACATGTGTGTGACAACTGTTATGGTGTGTGGACATGCCCTTCTGTGGGTGAATTCAGGCAGGCAAGGGGGTAGGGAAATTGGTAGAGATGGCAGGAGATGAATTCTTCTCTCAAAAAAAGAATATTCCAGCACATTCTCAGATATGTTATAAGCTGAAACACGGGAGAACAACAACGCCAAGCCATTCTTAAGTGAGAATTGCCAGACGTGTGACATCCAACCATCTGTGAGTCTGATGATATGTCTAGAGCCCCCATAATCCTCCAGTGCACAGGAAGGGACAGAGATTAGCCTGCTCTCAGAACAAATCTTGGATCAATTTATAGCCATACAGGAGCCAGTTTGAAAAGTGATTCCTGCAGCCCCCGAGCCATTAACATAGCTTAGCCTGGCTGCCTTGCCATGACTCCTGCCCACAGGGCATCTATATATATAACCATGGGATACGTGGAAATATCTTGTTGGGGGGGGTGGGGTAATCACTTTCCCCTCTGGGCAGTGTGGTTGGAATGACCTTTGCTGAGAATGTCTGCCCTGGAATACAGTATGCCTGGTTGAGTTTGTGTAGAACACAGCAACCTGACCCTCCTTGAAGGGAGCAGGAAAACTGGAGAGGTGTAAATGAGACTGTAATGAAACAGCTTCTTGCCTACCTTTTAGCAGCTTATAAGCAGGGAAAGAGGAAATGTGTGAATGGCAGGCTTAGTGAGCAGTCTGTTCTTCTAGGGACTTGGTTGCTGAGGAGAGGCAAATAGAATACAAAATATCTTGTGCCAATATGGCTGGGACTCCCCAGGAGCCTCCTCACTGCATGGGTGGTTAAACCCCTAGTGCAGAAACCATGCATCTGGGAAGGAGAATAATAATAGCTGCAGTGATGGTGCCGATGATGCTGTCTACAACAGCATCTGAGACTGAGTACCTGCACAGCACATTATACACTAAGAGCATCATAAGCATAAGCTCACTTAATTTTTACAAGAGCCCCTAAGAGAGATCATTTCTCTCCTGTTTCTGTGTTACAGGCAAGCCAACTAAGGTTCACAGAGCTCAAGTGATTTGTCCAACATTTGTGATGGAACTGGGATTTGAACTTATATGGGACCTAGTCACTCACCAAATACTTCTTGAACAAGTAAATAAATTAACAAAAAGTAAATAAATGAATGAATAAATGAATCAGCTGTATCTGCTAACTGGAATCTATTCCAACCCCAGCACTAATTCATGTGTGGTCTTTGATAAATCATCTGCCTTAAGTGTCCATCCATAGTAATTCTCAGCTTATCACCCTGAAAGGCTAATCTAAGACTTGAAGAAGGCATTGGGTAGTCAGACCTGTTAAATATATGCCTGTGATGGTTGATTTTATTTGTCAATTTAGCTGGGCAAAGGAATACACAGATAGCTGGTAAACTTTATTCCCAGGTGTGTCTGTAAGATCATTTCCAGAAAAGATTAGCATTTATATCAGTAGACTGTGTAAAGAAATCTACTCTCATCAGTATGGGTGGGCATCATCCAGTCTAGTAAAGGCCTAAATAAAACAAAAAAAAATCAAAGGAAACATGAATTTTCTCCCTTATGGAATTGAGACATCTATCCTCTCCTGCCCAGGACATCAGAGCTCAAGGTTCTCAGGCCTTCAACACCAAGGTCTACCTCCGCATCCTACCACAGCTCCTGGATGCACATCTTGACACTCAGACTGAATTGCACCATTGACTTTCCTGGTTCTCCAATTTGTAGACAATATGTCATAAGATGTCTTGACCTCCACTACCAAGTGACCCAATTCTCATCATCAGTTTCCTTGTAGATCAATACCTATCCTATTGGTTCTCTTCCTCTGCAGAACTCTGACTAGCATGCTGCCCTACTCCATGCTGTCCCATGATTGCTTCATGTGTCTGCCCCATTGGGCTTCACCACCCTTAAACATTCCCTAAGACTTACTCCAGATTTTTCCTGCCATGGGAATCTCTCCCTGCAACTCTGACAAAAATGCCCTGCTCTTGTTTTTCTCCTCTGCCCTATCTTATCACACTTTCCTCGGGGGTTACTTGCTGTCTCCCTCATGGGTCAATCTGATAGCAGAGACTATGTTTTTGCTTTCGTATTCCCAGAGCCTAGTACAAATAGGTTCTCATAAAATGATCTCTACATCACTGCAAGTATGTCTGCTAGCCAGGGACATGGATTGACCTGGACACCATGGTATAATATAAAGATCTGACTTTGGGAAGAGAACTTGCCTGAATCTCAGGAAAGGATTCAGTTAGGGAGGAGAAGAGAGGAACACCATGGTTGGGAAAATGAGCCTCGGGGCCTTTAGAATAGCTGTCAACATGACAAACCACTGACTCCTATTTCTCAGCCCTAAAAACAGAGCTTGGTCCCCATGGATGAGTAAGTGGCCCCACTTGGGAAAGCTGTTGGGCTTTCTCCAATGGAGCTCCCATCCACAAGATAACACCCCTTTCCTCAATAACTCATTCTTGAATTTGGAGTACTGAGCTTCCCAGAAATTAAAAATGTTTTATTTTTGTCATTCTTATTGCAACCACATAACATAGATCATTCAATGTCTGCACCGCCCTGGAAACAGGGTTTGTTTCATAACACAATCTGGGGCTTGTCCAACAGCTTTCCACTGAGGCCCATGACACACTTTCCAGGCCTCACTTCAGTAACAGGTCTGCACCGCAGGGCTCAGTTTCCAGGAGGAAACACCAAAGCAGTGTCTACAGCAGCTCCAAGCGTGGGGATGAAAACCAGAAAGACAAAGAATGGTGCAAGGCTACAGGAGACTAGCTGGCAGATTTCAGACCTCCAGATGTTTGGAACATTATAGTGGGCTTGGACAAAATGATTGCCGATTTCATACAGATGTGGACAACAGGTAGCATCAGTTTGAGTTATTAAATGGGGCACGCATGCACACACGTGCGCGCACACACACACATGTCTCCTGAACAAACACATACACTCAGAGCAAAGGAGGGAATGATAGAACCGCTGGAAAACTCATTTTCATCAGGGTTTGCTTGGAATTGGTGCTGAGTAGGAACTCGAAATAACAGAACCAAAGAAAACCAAAACTCTACCAAATTGAAACAAGGGTAATTTGGAATCCAGGGCCTAAAGTACAATATTGATATGGATGGCATGTTTGGAATTTGACTGTCTCTGATGGAAGCTGTCTGTTGAACATTAAATGATCACTGTGATAGCAGGGAAGAGTCTGCAAACCGTTTGCATGGGAAGTGTGCGGGAACTGCCTATTTTTAAAAGATGCTCTTCTTTGCTTTAAACACTTTAGTAAAAATAAAATCTTAAAAAGCTGGATGAAGTACTGTGTGCCTTCAGAGAGAAATGATGAGGGGATTAGCTAACCAAGACACCTCAGCTCAGGTAATAAAGAAAGAAAGAAGGAACACAGAATGAGGGCAAGACTAAAACTGCCGAGAAAGGGAGCTCATTTTCTAAATTCATCCTTAACGAGAAGAAATAAAGGAAAGAAATCGGAGCAATTAGGAGGTAATGAAATCTTTACCCAAATTGCTATTGTCAAAATCTAGATAAGAAGAAGCTTAAGAAATATGAATGTATACAAATCAGTAGATTCTCATGACATGGCTCCAGGAGTAATAGGAAATTGGCTAACACACTGAACCACTTAGGATGATCTGAGTTACAAATTATTAAAAAACCGTGGAGAATTGGGAAGCTAGCCGGAGGCGGGGGCAGACGGGTGACAGAAAGTAAAAGTCATAAGAATCCACCAAAATGGTGTAGGAACTATTGCTGAAAACACTTGCCAGGGTTTCTCAGAGCCATATTTCAATTTTATGTCATTGTTTTGAGCAAACAGAATTCAGTTCAAAGTAGAAGGGACAAGGAGATGCATACATACATTTATTATGAGAATTTCAACAATTAATTGCAAAAAATTCTATTTTTCCCCAACTACCTACTTTTATGGGATTTAGAAATAGGCCCATGAGACTTCTATTTGGAACTTTCTAGGTAATTACTGTAAGTTTACATAACAGACATGACCTCCAAAGATGTGAGCACTCCAAAGATTTGGAGAAGACAAATCCACCAGTGCAAATGAAATGACAAAATATGGTCTTGAGGGCACAACTTCTCAGAATGTACTTCTGAAATCATGAGCTCAGAATCAGGCCACCTCACTCCCTGAAGGAGAGAGGTTTTATCACAGTCACAACTCAAATAAGACAAGTGGAAGGAAGTTTGGCCAATATCCAGAGACAGTAAAGCGCTTAAAAGAGGCGATCAGGTTTCATGGGAATCCAAAAAGCAGTGTAAGGTCAGCTTTGGAGCAACGGTGCAGGCCCCCAGAGCGCTGGGCTGACAGCCTGCTGAAAGCCTGTCTGTGGGTGGCACAATTTGTGTGGCTTTAGTAGGGACAAGACCACTACCTTGTACTGCTCCAGAGCTGTGTGTTGCAGAATTTCACCAGGGATATGATGAAGCACTTATAAAAGCAGAAGAGTTACACGAGCTTTGGAGCAAAAATCCATCCATGATGAAATCCTTGCTCCTTCTCCTAAGTTAACTTCTCAGCCTCAAACTTTTCACCTGTAAAATGGAATGACTAACTCCTATCATGCTAGAGAGAAATGGAGGTAATATAATGGATACACTTAATAAATACCCAATAAACATGTGGTCTTCTAGATTGCATTGCTGACATTCTAGAGGTCTGGTTTGGTGAACTCTTATTCATAGTAGCTAACTGTAGATATATGAGATGAGGCAACATGAGTACTGATTTTTAATATTGATCTGCATGGGGTGGTACAATGATCTTTGCAGAAAAAAAAATTACACAAAGACAGGTGCTTCAGGGGAAGCAACATGGGAAAACCTAAAATTCTCTTAATAGTCTTCCTGCAGGAAGGCATGCAAAGATCTCTAATTCTCCATCACTAGTTCTCATCTGGGGAGAATTTGTTTTCTCACACTTAGGTGACATTTGATGATGTCTGGAGACATTTTTGTTTGTCATAATTGGGGAGGGGTTGCTACTGGAATCTTGTGCATAGCCAGGGATGATGACCAAAGCAGGGAGACCTCCTGCATCCTAAAAAAAAGATTCCCCATGCTCAGCAAGTGACTAGAAATAAATCTCAACCTGCAGGAGAGGTGGGTGAAAGGCCTCCACCATGGGGAATGCTTGTAATGGTCAAAAATTCTGAATGTCAGAGGAATGGTGAAGTAGGAGAAAGCCATAAAGTCCAAGTCTATTGGGGCTGGTACCATGTTTAGATAGTTCTGTCATGAGGAAGAAGAGAAGTCCTCTGTGTTCTGATCTGATATCTACCTGGCCACCATAGTTCCCATCTACCATTCTTTACAAGGTTTCATTGAAAGGCACCTGAACAGAGGTGTAACATCCTGTAGTAGGCAGACTCAGACCCTGGCACTATTTGGTGCACATGCTACAAAGCCAGAGTAGAAGAAGATGCTCTAAGTATCAACATCAGCATTGCTCCCCCTGAATATTGTCAGGAGCAGCCATTGCTTTGTCCATAGAGACCAGAGTCTTTAGAAAGCACCAGTGCATGTGTTATTCTGTTGTCCCTCACTACACTAGGAACCTGGAATATAATGGTGTTGCTCCTAGAGTTCACTCCCAACCCTCATGTGGATACACCATCTACTCTTGACCCAGACCCAGATCACACCATCAGCAGATCCTACTTTCACCTCTGATACCTGCACTGTTTTGTTGTAGTGTTTCTATAAAGGGTTGAAGTTCCCTGGCACCATGATGCCCAATGTGAGAAAGTTCACCTGAACCAACTTAAAAACTGCCTGCAATGAAATTCTTAGAGAATTTATTTTTTCTACCTCGGGTAATCCATAAACTCTGTGTCTTGTACAGTGTGACTCTTGGGCAAAATTTGGACCAATTCAATGGTCTAGATGAGGGAACTTTCTGAACTACTACATTATCTCCAGAAATTGGGAGACCTTGACAGACAACTTGAAGGAAATTTGAGATTTGGGTGCTACTAGGCAGTACTTGATAGGAAAAAACAGTAAATGTTTCCTTTTTTTCTCTCTCTTACCCGTGACACACTAAAATATAAAGAAACATAAAACTAACTATATATCCCTTATGCTTATAACTCTTACAGAAATATAAAATCAAAACAAAGTCACAAATCAAATACAAACAAAGCCAATAATATTTAAATTAACAACATTAATTTAATGTGATGGATATGATTCCTTTTCTAAAACTAAATTTCAGCTCACAATGTGAATGTGATACTGACTGCAATGGAATAAATTATTTTGAATTTAGCATTCTGATACTACTGTGGGCTCCGTGATGACTCAATTTTCCTGTTACATTTTTTTTTCTTTGCAAACTACTGCAAAATTATGCCTGATGCAAGATGTTATAACATCACTTGGTTCAAAAACACCTTTTATGCTTTAATCTACTTCTGTTCTTTCCTCCTTTGCCCAGATAATCACTCACTGGCTTTGATGTGATCATAAAGAAACTGTAACTGTGACCACTGAAATGGCAGCAGTATCTTCTTAAATATTAGCCATGCTCAAGACCTTGGGATTGCATTTAAGAATGTAATGTGATTACACGCATAGCTTGGAAAATTTAAACAAATGTATAATCCTATTTAATCATTAACAAAATAAATATATAGAAAATTCCAGGGTGCCTCTTTTTGCTCACACTTCTAGTCCTATAGACTTTCAACGATCTATCACTATAGATTCATTTTGTATGTCTTAGAGCTTCTTTGAAATGTAATAAAGCTGTTATGGAATGAATTGCTATCTTTCCTCCCCCAGATACAAATGTGGATATCCTAACCTCCAATGTCACAGTATCATTATCCAACAGGACTTAGTGTCCTCTGGTGGGCCCTTATCCATGGGATCAGTGCTCTCATGCAAAGAGGCAGAGACACCAGGGATGCATTTACATAGAAAAGGCCATATGAGGAAAGGGCAAAGAAGTAGCCATTTGCAAGCAAAGAACAGAGAGTATGGGAGAAATAACATCTGATGATAACCTTGATCTTGAATGTCCACCCTCCAAAACTGTGAGAAAATACATTTCTGTCCACCAAATCTTAAATTTTGTTATGGCAGCCCTAGTAGGCTAATGCATATATCACAAGCATAATTTTTATGTCTATATTCTTTGACTAAACATTTATTATTTTGTTTTGGATACCATAAATAAAAGTACTCTGAGTATTTTTTAAAGAATATTCAAGGTGTCAGATTTATAAAATCAAAAAGTTTAAGAATTATCATAGAAAGTCATAAAGCTCTCAAGAATTTATTATAGAACCATCACTTCCTGCACTGAGACCCCTAAATATCTATTTGAGAAACAGCATAGGTAATACAAAGATGCAGAAGAATCATGGTATATGAATATCAAACCACCTGTTGGTTGTGTATTTCAATGATTCTTGTCTCTGACTCCTGGTTTAAAAAAGGACCTAGAAAGATTATTACAGCAAAGCAAATATTACAGGGTATAGAATGGATCAGGACAGAGCAGATCCAGGATTTAGCAAGGCAGATGTGCTAATTAGATGGTTCAGATCTAAATGAAATTTAGGTCAAATGGTCAGTTCATTTGTGCAAAAGCAAATCAAGGCCATGATTCACTAACGAATGAGCAAATCCAAGCTCTGGGCAGTTGGCAAAACTGGTGGTAGTGAATAAAGCAATAAAATTCACTGATAAATACATATTTTTACTGAATAAATATACAAGCGATTGATGAATTAGGTCATCTGCTCATTCTTTCATTCATTTCTGAATATGTATTTTTTGAATTACCAAGTCCTTTACTAGCTAGATACCCAATAAACAAAGTACATACAGTTCCTCTGACAAACAGAAATAACTGAAGTTTTAACCTCTCAGCAAATGAAGCTATTTGCTTCTTCAACTTTCAGTTATCAGTACAGGAGAGCCCATCACAAGTCTCCTGGACCCTGAGGAGGGTCACCCTGGGGACTCCACCATGATGAGAGCAGAAATAAGGGAAAGAGAGATAAGAGAAAAAGAAGCAGGAAATCTGGTCTAGACTGACCCAGCTTTGGGCACCTTCCAAAGATCAAGGATAATAGTTAAAAATGCACTCTAGGCTGCATTACCTTTAGGGAGTCCATCATGATGGACATTGAACATAAACGGACTTCAGGAGTCCCTGGAAGCTAGTCTGGAGTTCCAGGATTTTATGAGTAAAAGAAGGAGCTTATCTAGAAGGGAGAAGATATAAGGAGAGGTTCTTTATATGCCCAGCACTGCCAGGCAATGGCACACAAAAAGAATGAAGAGATGACTGCGCACCAGGCTTAGGGAGGCAGGATGATTCCCATCTCACCTGCTGGTGGGGCGGGCTTTTTGGAGTAGGAGTTTTCAGGCTCAATGCTCACAAGCTCAGGAACTAGACAGAGCTGATTCTGAAGCCCCCAGATCTTCTTCCCAGGAGGAGTCAGAGATGGAGCAAGCAGCACAAGACAGGCTCAGCCTGGTTCTGTAGGCAGCACACTGGACTTTCATGTCTCCTTTCTGTGACTGGCACATACACTGGCAGATAAAAACTATCAGAGGACCCCCAATAAGTGCTGCCATGTATCATGGCCTCCACATGAGAATAGTTAGAGTCTGTGACTTGGTCCTGCCAAAAGAATATGGCAGGGGTGATGGGATAATCATTCCCAACATTATACAGATGCTACATTATACAGATGGTCCCTGACTTGTGATGGTTTGACTTTATGGTGGTATGAAAATGATGCACACTCAGTAAAAACCTTACTCTAAATTTTGAATCTTGATCTACTCCTGGTCTGGTAGTGTGTGGCAGGGTTCTCTCGTGATGCTAGGCAGCAGCAGCAAGTCACAGCTCCTAGTCAGCCATGCAATCTTGAGTATGAACAACCTTCACTATGTTAGGTTGTACGTTATGATGTTCAGTAGGTTAGGGGTATTAAATGCACTTTTCATTGATGATATTTTAGTATAAAATGGGTACATTAATGCAGAACCCCATCCTAAGTCAAGGAGCATCTTTGTAACAGTGGAGACAGATATTCTCCTGTTGGACTTGAAGAAACTGCCATGTTCTGAGTGGGACCATGGAAGGGGTTATGTGGAAATGATCTGGAGGATGGTCTTTAGGAGTGAGAGTGGACACTGGCTCATAGCCAGTAAGAAAACAGCAAGCTCAGTCATATAGCAGTGAGGAATGAAGTCTGCCAACAGTCAGAAAAGCCTGGAAATGGATTCCTCCTCTGTCAAGCTTCCTGATGAGAATGTGGTCCAGCCACCATCTTGTCTGAAGCCTTCTATGACCATAAGCCAAGGGCTCAGTTGAGCCACGCCTGGAATTCTGACCCATGAAACTATGAGATAATAAATAACAAACGTGTGCTATTTGAAGTTGCTGAGTTTGTAGTAATTTATTATGCAGCAATAGATAACGAACATATTGTCTAGATAGGAATTCCAGCTCTATCTCTAATGAATTGTGTGTTCAAATGTTATCTAAATTTTTTGTGCCTCAATTTTTTTTCATTTTCAATATGGAAAAGATGATAAAAGGTGTATCTGCCTTTTAGGGTTTTTGGAAGCCGGACACAAATCTCTTCATAACTAAATATGAAATGTTCTGTCCCCAGTATGGGGACAGAATAACCACTATTGTTACCTTCCTATACTGAGACAAGGGCTCAACACCATGGCAGCTTTTTGCCTAAGATTGAAAGCTCACATTCATGTTGTGCTATATACTTACCTTTTCTGGAATAGAGTTATCATTTTTGATCCCACCTACTTTTATTTATTTATTTATTTATTTATTTAAATTCTCTCTCCGGCCCCTTACGTAGGTTTCAGATATTTCCTTCTTGCACACTAAAATGCCCTCACATACTACTGGGCCTATGATTTCACGTCCCCATTCTACCAATCAGAACCTACATAAGCCCCTTGCTATAGTTCAGCTTGCTCACCTCCTGCCATTGGCCCTATCCTCTTGGCATGGTGCCTACAGATTCTCATGACTCATTGTCTTTCTGCTCAGACTCCTCAGATGCAACCTACTTTCCCAAGACTACATAGTTCATCAAGGCTTGACCCTTCCTGAATTAGCCTCCTGCTGACATATATAAATAATAAGCCCAGGGCTGGATACTTCTGCATATAATACTTATAGATTACTAGGAGGAATACACAATTGTTTTAGAAAGGATTTGTAAAAGCTGAGGGCTCTAGTAAGTCATACTTGGACTCTGACTCTAATTCTATCCAATTGCATCGTCTCCATAATTGGTTTCCATGAAAAAGAGAAAACGCATTGATGTAAATGATTGGAAATCCCACCTTCCCGATGTTAAGCAACTTTCAAGGAAGCAGCATGATGTCAGGAAAGACTGATTTGGAGCAAAAGGGATCCAGGGGACTTAGGTTTCATTCAAATCAATCATGGGTATAACTCTGCAATGCCTGGAACTTCTAGAGCATTCAGTTAGTGCTCAATCAACATTGTTGACTTGAAATGAATGGATACAAGAAATCACATGTCATCTTTTGACCCAAATTCCTCATATGTAAAAGGAAGCTGGTAATCCCTACATTGTAGGACTGCCATGAGTATTAAACAAAATGTACAAGTACCTAAAATAGGGTGCCTTACGGTAGGCTGCCAGTAAATAGGAACAAAGTCATGAGAGGGAGCTGAAGGCAATTCCATCAACTAAGATTTAGAACTCTGGATCAATATTCCAAATAGAAACATAGTGTAATTACAAATGCAACTCACACATATAATTAAATTTTCTAGTAGACATATTGAAAGGATAAAAAGAAGCAGGAAAAAAAATTTCATATTATATTTAATCCAATATGGCCAAAAGTATTAGCTTTGGTATATAAGCAATGTAAAATTATTTAAATATTTGACTTTCTTTTTAATACTAAGTTTTTGAAATAATATTCCACTTAAGACACATCTGAACTCAGACCAGTCACATTTCAAGTGGTTGCCAAATTGTCCAGTGTAGGTCTAGAAAGTGCATCACCAAGAAGCCAGTGAATTAAATTGAAGTTGTTTGTTAGGATGTTCATGTTCGTCCAATGTCTATTCAAGTGGTGTAGTTTGAAGCAGAAGTGAAGGACAGATGGTTGTGAGCCATAAGAACAGAGTGAAGTGGATCCTAAATCATGTGGTAGATTCTTCTTAGTAGTGGAATTTCCCACACATCTCTAGCACTTACCCCTGTTCATCACTAAGAAGGGAAACTGTGGCCAAGCCAGAATAGTCTGCAGTTAGAGGAAAGGGTCTTCATTCCATCCTTCTTTCCTCATTTGAAAAGAGGCAAGCATGAAGGCATGGTAGGACTCACCTCTTCTATGCTGAGAAAGCAGGGAACAGTGCAGATTCAATCTCCCTATTCATTTTGCAGAATTGTTCCTGCTCCAGAGATGTTTTCCAGCCCTTCCTCCGAGAGGATTTTCATTGTCTCAGACAGAAGGGCACACTACAGCCTATTTTATCACCCTCTCTTCTTCTCCTCTCTTCCCTGTACTGGACAACCAGTGCTATCTAAGATGGGCAAAGTTTCTGGGAAAGCGTTGATTGCCTGCAGGGAACAGAGATACAAGAAGGGACACCTTGGTGGGATGCCATTTGACTGAATATTAATTAGCACAGCAGCTAGTTCTGGACAATTGATTCCAAACTCCAGATGTTCCTGTTCTAACTAAGAGTCATGTGGAAAAAAAATAAAAACTAATTGGTTAGTATCTTGTTCATTTTTGGTGTCGTGTAGCGAAATAATCCAGGACTGCTGAGCTGATAGATTTTGCTTTGTTCCTCTGCACTTTCAATAATATTTTAATGCACTTGCTCTTTCCATCTTTCCTCTGTAGGGTATATTTTTCCTTTGGTGCCCTTCAGATGCAATCATGTTCCAGTTTATGTTTTTCAACACAATGCCCATTCTAATAGAGAAAAGTGGAAAATACAATGGAATAAAAGGACATCATGTTTGTGTGCCTCAAGGTGAGGAGGGGCAAACCAGAATCTTCATTTGGACCATTTGTGGGATTTTTATGGAGTTAAGTTTTCTATAAAGAATAGAGAGAAAAGCTCAGGCCTTAGTCTTAAAGTGTCCCTGCATGGAATGCATTATCACATCTAGTTTTTGACATTTTCTAAGGGCTCAGCAATCATTATCATTGATTCAATCATGACAGCCAGCCCCAATTATTCACAAGATAAAGAGGAAAAAAAGAGAGAAAATAGAAATGGTGGTCACAGGTCACTCAGAAAACATGTCTCTGTGAAATTTTGATGATGGCTTCATGATGGGAGTTTCAAAACTTTTCTCTGTTTTCAGATGTAGTGCTATAAGCCTTGAAATTACCAGGACCTTGATGAAATAGCAAGGAAAAGAAACCAGAAATCTGAGCAGAAAATAAATCCTGAATCTTTGAGAGATTTTATATGCATATTGATGATAGCTTGCAGTCCAGCCACACCTAATGAGCATACCCAGCCAGGGTCACAATGGATGTCCAAGGTGTGGCCCACACAGAAGATTGAAAGGCTGAAAGTAGTTATATCCTTAGGGAAAAAAAATAGAGTCAGGAGGGAGTCACAAATGAGTTGTTCAAGTATGTAGAGGATGCACGGTAAAGATGAGAGAGCAAGCAAGAGGTTTGTCCTAAGCCTCTTGGAGGAATAATGACCATAGGTCTCCCACCAATAAATTCAGAAATAGAGGAACTTAATGGTGTAAGAATACTTTTACATGAGGACTTTCCTATATCCCCAAGAAAGAGCCAATTAGCACAATGATAGTGTACACCATGAGAATTGACTTAATGGGTGCAGCCAATTTGCAAATTCTGGGGTCCAGGAGGGTCACCAGGTAACAGAATTGCTCCTGCTTCAGATCTCCCCATATCAGTAAATATCATTTCCATCCACCCTTCAATAACTTCAGAAACTTTCCACCAACTGGTCATGGAATTAGGCTTATTTTACTAATCACACTTGTATTTCTCTTCTCTAATCCTTCACCACTACAAGTTCTGCCCACATGGCCTGAAATAGTCCCTGAACTTCCATCCTCAGAGCCCTACTGGAACTCCTCTAATTTATTCTTCCCTCCGTAGTCACAGAGGTTCTTCAACAATGGAAATCCAATCATGTCACTCACTGGAATGAAACTTCTCAATGGCTTTCAATTTTTCTTGAGCTAAAATATCCCTATATTTACCTTGGCCAACAAGGCCCAAACAACTCTCTGACCTTAGCTCACTTTCTTGTTCTTCAGACTCATTCAACTTTGGACTCGTTGGTTTCTTTTCAGTTCCCAAGTGCAGGATGCTCCTGCCTGCCCTGGCTCTTCACTTTGTTATTTCCTTGGCTTCTCTGTTTCAACTAGTTCATGCTCATTTACCTTTGGTCCATGGCTTAAGTGTTGCTTCCTTGGTGAGGATTTTTTCACCATTCCTTACCAGTTATGGTGTGTCACCCTGCTATGAATGTAAAAAATTAAAACTTCTCTGTTGTTCTTGTTTAAAAAAAAAAAGAGCAATTAAATAGTCATGTAAGGATATGTCTGTCCTCATTATAGACTGGATATTCCTTCTGCTTAGCTGGCTTGGGATTATACCCAGTGAAGTGCTGAATACAGAGTGGATGCTAGGTAAATGTTGCTGGAATAAATAATTAAATGATTGAGTGAATGAAACTGTGACATAGAAGCTATTGATCCTAGAGTTCTAGCACTTTCACATTTTGAGGTCAGCACAAAATTCAGCAGTAAGTTTGAGGGTGAGACTTCCCAATGCTAACGGGTGGTTTCCCAGTGAGAGGTACTGTAAGAAAATGAGTCTAGTGATGTATGGCTTCTGGCTCTAGAAAGGGATTTAACTTTGAAAATAAAAATTAAAAGATGACTAATTGCAGTTAGGAATTTTTATCGCAAGAATAGAATATGCTTCTAACTTCAGCATAACATAAATTTGATGGGAAATATCAACAGAGAATCAGTGTAAAAGCTCAGGTTTATACAACGGGCAAGAGATATGGAACCAAGAACCAGAGCCACAGGCAGGTCAAGGAAGGGTCATTGGGTCCCCACTAGAGCCTCCCTGCTGCTGGTTCTGTGAATAATCTATCTGGCATCCTTTGCCTTGTCTCTCTTCTCAAGATTCCCACTTTGCAAGTGAGAAGGTCAAAATTTTCTTAACTTGAGGTGAGTGCAGAGTCCTAGCTGGTGGGTATGAGGCACTTGCCTTCTATCACCAATGTCAGAGTCCACAGCTATTGGAATATTAGGTCACCAAAATTTATGATACATATCTCTTATATCCAGAAATAAAATGGCACCATGATTAAACTTTATAAGTATGAAAGGTTATTTTTTTTCTTTTAGAAACAGAATGTAAGCAGTTAAGATTTTTCTCTTCGATATTCCACACTCAAACCTGATTTTTCTCCTACAGTCCATGCTGAGTTTCCAAATGTTTATCCAAGGTAAAAATAAATAAAAAAATAAAAATCACGGCAGGTATGAGAAAGGTGTGTGACAGTAAGTTTTACACATTCTGAAAAAGACCTTAAAGGTCTTCTGGTGCAAACTCTCACTTAATGCATGGAAAAAATCAAGACTGAGAGAATTAAAGTAGCTTTCTTAGGTCCTCACTTCAGGACAATGAGCCAGGAAATAATCCAGTTTCCCTGATAACAATTTGTATGCTTTTTCTCATGGTAACATACTGAGTCCATTCCTCTATCCAGGACCAAATTTTGCCAAAGTAACAAACTTATTTTTGACATAGCCCTTGAACACAGAGCTTATTGAAGGTCTAGATCAGTGGTTGTTAACTGTCCCCTGGGCCACATCCAACTGACCACCTGCTTTTATTAGTTAGGTTTTACTGGGACACAGCCACACCCATTAATTTTGTGTTGTCTGTAGCTACTTTTTTCTATAATGGCAGAGTCAAGGTAGTAGTGACAGAGACTTTCTGGATCGCAAAATTAAAAATATTTGCTATTTGAGCCTTTGTAGAAAAAGTATGCTGGCTTCTGCCTTCAGGTTAAGGTCATTACAAACCCATGATTTTAAATACTAAAGAGGGGGCATCCATGTGTTGAGAATGTGTGGATTATTGAATGAAATAATGCTGGATTAATCACTTAGCAGGCCCTCATGCAGCTCCTGCCAGCCCAAGTCATTGCCTGCAGATGGAGGAGGTTTTATGTAATGTGAACACATTAAACATGACTTCACGTAATGTAAGCACGAATCCATATTTGGGTGTCACATATAAATGAAATATATATGAAACTCGGAACAATGGTTTTATCATTCTCTTAAATTGTTTATTTTCTTCCCATCCATTGGCAGAGAAAACAGAGTGGAATGAAAAAGCATAAGTTGTTCTGGGTTTTGGGTTTTGCACATAAAATTCTGGGTAAATACCAGATCTTATTACTTTTCACTGACCAAAATCTGTTTATTTTCATATCCTTGGGTGACTTATAATGGCAATTTGCCAAATCTTTTTCTCCCTCTCTCCCTTCAGCCCTCACATTACACACATGTATTTCCAGAGCTATGCTCCTTGGATGAAGGTGTCGAGGTTAGATTGTTCTGACAGCAAGGTAGGGACCAGGAATGATTTTGAGGTTATGCAGAAAATAGGCAGCTGAGTCAGAATCTAGGGGCAAGACCTCTCCTCCAGCACATTCATTCCTCCTAATACTATCTGAACAGAGGCTCATCATGACTCTGTACCTTTTGGTTGTCCAAAAAAAGAGCCACATTCTTTGCTGCAAGATACCTTGTGAGACAGATACCCGGATGCAATTTCTCTTTCCTATATGGCTTTTCTCTTTTGATGGATCCACACTCCATTAGTAGGCCCAACCTGTGCGGAAAGGCCATGAGATTGGGGGCTGCAATGAGCTCCCCTGAGATAGGAATGAATTCAGACAGAAGCCGGGAGTACTAGCAAGGCATAGTACTTTCTCCTCTCTGAGAAATGGAAAGCCAGTACAGGGGTGGGGTGGTGGCTTAGGGAAGAGAAGTGGGGGATGGTGTTTCTGTGCACAGAAAAGTGACCCTTTCTTTGCCCTTGGCAGACCCACTATAATAAGATTACTGTGTAATCCTTGTTGCTTGTCCTAGAAGCGGCCTTATCAGAGGGACAGGGAGGCACTTTACACTTGGATCTACTGTATGTATTATCTCCCAGCTGCTCTTTTTAATTTCATTTCCAGAGACAGGGATTTGCAGCTGCCTGAAAAGAATAGAAACACAGGACCAGCTCCTCCCAGCCCCCAGGGCCTCTGGGCACCCACATTAATGCACAAGACCTGCCAAATAACTGAGATGTTCCCCCATGCAAACCCTACCTGTTGTCACAGGCTGAGAAGAGCACCAAGGTCCCTGGGGAGGAAGAGGATACAGAGGTTGCCCTTAATGCTGTCTTCCAGACGCCTCCGCCTGCTTGGAGTCAATTCTGGTCATTGATGGCACCAATGATGCACCTCTGGGAGCTGAGAGTGGGAAGGGAAAGGCCAGGGTTTGGCCATAATCTTGGCTCCATAGGGTCAATATCATGTCATCCTTTCCACCTGATGCCTTCATCAGTAAATGGGAGATGTGAGCCGGTGAGACTGAACTCACGGGCTGCTGGGTAGCAGGCACCACAATAATCCACCTTTCTTAACCACAGTTGGTGAAAAACACTGAAAATATTATACCAGCTTTTTCTAACCAGGATAATAGAAAGAGACAAGAAAAGAGATGAAGAAGAGAAGGAACCAAAACAGGCAACAGGAGGGCAGGTATCATCTCTGGGCCTGTTTTTCTGATTCTGGCCATCTGGAAAGAGTCCCAGACAAACCTCAGGAGTCCAGCCCTGCCCAGCAGTAATCCCAACCTAAACAGATGACTCATGAGGGCTGACGGCCAGAGAAAAGGGACACATAATCCCATGGGGTTGTTCCAGATGGTGTCAATGCCAAGATGTATGCCTAATGACAAGATGCTTTGTGTCCTCAGCAAGTTGGGCTACTATGAAACGAGTTTTGACCGAGACATAGTGGGTTCTAATTCATTTGTCCTCTTGGTGATGTTGGCAGAACTACCTCATATGGTCAGTATTCAGATTTCCAATCTCTACCATGAGGAGTTTATCAGAGTAGAAGCTGCAAACTCAAATGCCAATTGAGGCCAAGCAGACAACCCAAAGGAACTGAATACACACAAGAGGGAGTGGTGAGAACCGTGGCGCATGGAGGCCCAGGCACAATGCCATAGTGCATTTTATTATTGCTTTTGCAAAATGAGGTGTAAAATTTGTCCATTGGTTTGAGAAATCACATAACAAGCAAAGAACTAGTTTATGATGGCAGTAGGAAGAATGGTTTCTGACTCCTTGCTTAAGCAGCATCCATAGAAAGAAGACTTACGAATGCATTCAACAGAGATCTGAGAATTCCTGCTTCCAATTAAGCTCATTCCACTTCTCTCTCATATTATCTTGGGCTTCTCTGCCAGAGCCTTTCCCTGGACTGTGCTCAATGTATCTAGAAGACGGGTGGAATACACTGGAAACTTTTGATTTTCAAATTATGCAACCTTATTTCTGCAGGCCCCCACCCACCAGCCTTCTGTTGGCTATTCTGAGGATCTAAGTTCACATAGGTATTAACTCATCTCTCATCTGCTGAGCCACTTTCCTCTCTAGGCCTTATTTTAATAGCAATTCTTTGAGGAATACACTACTGTTTTCCAGTTTTGTGGTTGAGGAAACTTGAGGCTGAGATATGCAAAACAACTTGTCCAGGGTTCAGTCAAAAGTAGAAGAACCAGGTCGGGGTCAGATCAGAAAAGGAATTCTCAGACTTGAGCACAAGCCTTCCCAGACTGACAGGAGACCAGATCCCCACAGACACACCAGATCCCTTCAGCCACAGATTTCTTAATCTGCAACACAGACAGGGAGTTAAGTGGAGGTTAGATAACTGAGGGAGAGAAATCTAGAGAGTTATCCCCATCAATAGATTGGCAGGAAGAGAAAGTAGCCAAATAAAAATGCAGACATTCTCCTTATCCTCAAATTGTCACAGGCCTATGGTGTAGAGCCTTCTCTACAGTAACAGAGTAACATTGCCAAAGGTAGGTGATTTCAGCCCAAGTCTGGATTTGCAACCAAGGATCTGATTTAGGCTGAAGCCACTCTTCCTCCTAAAGATCAGATACAACAATCTTTAGGGGATTCAAGAAATGTGTTCGGTTTTTACTTTCTTGCTTCCCATACTGAGCCAGTATTTATTGAAATTCTCCCACAGACTGGTCCTTGAGCTAAGTCCCTTGATGATGCTTCATCTCATTTCCCTTCACAGTGAAGCTTCAGATAAATGGCATTTTTATTCCTATTGCACGGATAAGCAAACTGAACCCAGAAAGTAAAAAAAAAAAAAAAAAAAAAAAAAAAACTTTGAAAAAAACCCAACCTCTAAATGGCAGAACAGGGATTCAAACCCTTCCTGTCCCCAGAAAATATAATCTTACCTATAACAATGTTATGCCTCCCTCAAATAATAAAGATAATATATGTTAAATATTTACTATATGCAAGCATAGTGCTGAATTCTTTCATTTCAGTGTATCATTTAAACCACAGTACAACCAATGAGATAAAATGCAGCTGTTAGCCTCAGTTTACGGATGTGTGAAACATCACTTCAGAGGTTAAACGGATTTGCTCAGAGGTACGAGTTTGGAAAGAGGCAGAGCCAGGAGTATAAAGCAAACCATTTGATGTCATGTGTCATTGCCTCACAACCTCAACCTACTCCTGAGTTTAAGTAACACACCCAGGACCAGGTGAGTCAGAGAAGGGGGAGAGGAGAGGGATGAGGAGAAGAAAGAGATCAGTGAAAGAGAAGCACAAGATTGGACCATTGCAGCTGAAAACAGATGAGACAAAGGAGTGGGCTGGAGGTTGTGTTACAATTTCCATATTCTTATACATTATTCTTCTCATGAACCAGATTAAGACCCTCTAATCCTGAGGACAGAACCCTTTCTGCTATGGAGAGAGAAATTTGCTGGAAGGGACAGAGGAATGAACATCCATGTGTGCCTGCCTGGAACCTTTTCTGAATCCCTTTTGCATTTTTCAATAAGATTCAAAACCATAAATTATGTAAAGCCAGAAAGCTAAAAGGGCAGACCCTTGCTGGAGTTCATTTCAAGTCTGAAGTTCAGGACGCTTTTAATGACATAATGGCAAAAGGCAAAAATCTATCCAAGTAAAAATTTCTCTTTGAATAAGGAATGCAGACTCACACAGTGGCTTAGTGTTCCTCTCTCTGGTGCTGAGGTCCTGGGAACTGGGGGAGGAGGAGGAGGAGAAACCATGTTCTGAGAAGAGGAGGAAGACTTTGCCAAAAGCTCGAAGGATCCTTTTACCATCTTGGGGAAGAAAAAAAAAATCCGTTAATGCTTTTCCTTGGATTGGGAGCCAAGGGATCCTGAAAACAAGAGATATGATGTTAAAATTAGGATGATCTCCTAGTATCTTGGCTCTTTCAACATGATTTATTTATGTTTTGAAATGCATGATTTCTGTACATAATTAAGAAAGAAAACCCAGAGGTACTAAATAGGGCATACACTGAAAATCAACTCTTCTTCCCAACCTTGTCTCCAACTTTTCAATTCTTCTTCCCAAAGACATTAATTCCTGCCAGATTCTTATCTCCCCTAATTCCCCCCAAATGTTCTACGTAAATGAACTTCCCCATCTATGTATTATGGTGGGTTATTAAGGAATGAGTTCCAAAGCCCAAAGCCTGTGTTTGGTCCCTGTTCTAACTTGTTCTAGCTATGTCACCTCAAGTGGGTTCCTTAGTATTTCTGGGTCCCACTTTGATTGGAGAAATAGGGACAATACTGTGACCTACCTTAGAGGGCTATTGTGAGGATTATTTGAGTTAATCATTGGAAAGCTTTGGAATACTTTAATGGCACATTAACCCAATATGTTTTAGTTACGGCTACATGAACTTCTCCTTTTTTACATACAAATGATCAAATACTGGGCTGGGGATGTGGCTCAAGCGGTAGCGCGCTCGCCTGGCATGCGTGTGGCCCGGGTTCGATCCTCAGCACCACATACCAACAAAGATGTTGTGTCCGCCGAGAACTAAAAAATAAATATTAAAAATTCTCTCTCTCTCTCTCTCTCTCTTCCTCTCTCACTCTCTCTTTAAAAAAAAAAACAAATGATCAAATACTAGCAAACTCTAGTGACTTAACATAATAATTTATGAGCTCCCTCATAGCCAAGGCATAAGACCCACTGTATGAGTGTTCCATAACTGATTGAACCAGCTTACTATGCACAGATATTTAAGGAGTTTCCATTCTCTTGTTGTCCCATTGCTATGGTGATAACAATCCTTGTATAAGCCTCTCTTGTTATAGGTGCAAGTAAGTTTGATGGACACTCCAAGTCTGCTTAGACTTAACTAGACCATGGTAGAAAATAAATTCTAATAGTTCTAGTGGCTTAGATCAACCAAAAGTTTTCTGCTTGTGTCCTCCCCAATCCAATGCAGATCATATTGTGCTTTCTGGAAGCTCCCCCAGGGTTGACTTGAGAATCCCATATCCCAGCTAATTCCAAACTGCAACTCTGTGATTAGGAGTTTTTTGTTGCCAGCCTAGTGTCCTGGGAGTGCAGAGAGCATGAAAATACACACCTGCTCTTCTAGTTCAGGAAGGAAAAACCACATCAAATCTTGCTCACAATCCCAGTGGTTACAACTCAAATTACATGGTCCCACCCCTTACCACAAGTGCGGCTGGGAAGTAAAATTTCCTAGAGTCTCCAGGAAGAGGAAACCATATGGTATAGACATAGTCTTCTTTGTTTCCAGGATAAATGGTAGAAATTGACTTGCTCAATAGTACATATTTTAAGTTTGAAACGTTTTACAGATCCTATACCAATTAAAGTGTTTATTTAAAATAAATAGATAACAGGTACTGACAGGAAGTTCCTCCAAATTTAATAATGCTTTTTAATGAACACATGTATTTGATTAATCACAATTGTATTTATACCAAAAATAATAATTATAAGTAACACTAGGATACAATATGTTCTTTATTCTTTCTTTCCACATCTTTGTTGATGCATTAGAGTTGTACATAATGGTGGAATTTTTTTGTTACATATTCATACATGCATGGAGTATAACAATAGAATTTGGCCAGCACTTGCCCCCCTCCCTATTCTATCAATAACAATTGGTGCATATACAGATTCTAAGGCTTGTTGTGACCCAACAAGTTTGCAAGCCAAAGATGTAGACATTGATCCTCTGTCATATGCTTAGCATTTACAGTCTTTATTGCAGGTGGCTCACGAACAGGTTTATTCAAGTCTATTCTAATTCTCCAGGGCTTAGACTTTTGAGAAGCCCCAGATTTGTCTCCCTCTTTCCAGCCACATCCTTCCTCACCATCTGTTCTCACTGTAGCAGTCATTGATGTTTTACAAATCAGATCATCTCACACCCTCAGGGGCTCACATTACTCCAAGATTACTCCAAGGTACAGAATAGTCTGATCTCTCATCACTGCTCCAACATCATCCGTTTCACATGAAATTTCCCTTTCCTCACTTGGATTGAATTGACCAATTTTCCCTTCCTTTGACGTACGATGACCTTTTCCTTTGAATCTTCTTTTCTCTGCTTGGGATACTTGTCCACCCATCCTGCAGATACTTGCCTGACTATCATCCTCTTCTAGATGCAGCTCAGAAGCTGGATTCCTTCATCTCTTCACAAGGACTGCTCCCCCAGGTCATTCTCTATCACATCACCACATTTATTTCCTTCAGATAGTTTCCCCAGTGTAAATATCAAGTTCATGTATTAGTTGTAGGTTTATTGTTCTCTCTCCCCCACAGGAATACAAGTTCTATGAAGACAATATCTGTCTTGTCTACTCAGGTATGTGTAGCACCCGGAAATTCACATACTGGAGTGTTGAATTATTTCAGAGATGCTATCTCATATTCTGTTAAGTGAGCTGGAATCAGCCACCGCAGTTAGAGATGACTGCCTTTGGCTGCAGACTTTTCTACTATTTACCCAACCTGCCCTAGGAACAATATGTAAGATGACTCATTTAAGCCTTTCTTTGAAGTGTTGCCTTTGAGAGAGTTGTGAAGAGGGAATAAAGAAGAAAGAATGTTGTTTGAAGGTAAAGAACACATAGGAAAACAGGCCGTGTGGGAAAGGGGAAAGCACATGACAATGGGAGCCCTGGAAAGTTCATTTTCTGAATCTGCACAAGGCAACTGGCAGGTATAAGAAGCAAGAAATGAGATTTTACAGAAAGGGGTCCAAGAAGAGCAGGGTATCCTAAAATCAGATGTTATTCATTCCTAATACAGCAACTGGGAGCAGAGGAAATAAACTACTTAAAATATGTAGACTATTTACATAATCATGGGGAATAAATGGTCACTTGGAGTCTTGACTGGGTTCGATGAAAAGATAGAAAATACCAGCCACTGCCTTTAAAAGAGTTTTCATCGCTGTGACCAAAGGACCTGACAATGACACCTTAAAGGAAGAAAAGTTGATTTCGGCTCATGGGGTTTCCAAGGTTCTGTCCATGGTAGGCCAACTCCATAGCTCTGAGGCAGAACATCGTGGCAGAAGAGTATGGAGGGGAATGCTGCTCAGCTCAAGGCAGCAGGGAAGCAGAGGAAGAGGGAAAGGGACCACAGGGAAGATGCACTTTTCCTGGGCACACCCCCAGGGACATACCTCCTCCAGTCATGCCCCACCTTCCTCCAGTCACCACCTGTCAGTCTGTTCAAACTAGAATGAACTTACTAGGTTAGAGTTCTCATAATCCATCCATTTCACCTCTGAATATTCCTGCATTAGGAGCAGCTTTTGGGGGACACCTAATATCCAAACGATATGGCTGTGCTGTTCAGGTTCCTTGCAGGGGTACACATGAATGTGGTACAGACTCCCAAGGGCTTACTCCAGTAGGAGAGCCAAAGGAGACGACTTTGCTTAGCGCTGAGTAAAACAACAGCCACAGCTGCCTTGAGAGCACAGAGAAGCACCAAGATGAGCTGGGATGTGGGTCAGGGAAGGCTTCCTGGAAGAAGTAGTTCTAAACAGAGCCTGACAGAGTATAAGCTGGGTAAATAAAGCACCTCAAAACCCTACTAGGGCAGATAATCTCTAGATTCAGGTAGATGAAGCGGAAGAGATTCTGAAGAAGAGAGACTAATCTGCTTCTAGTCTGATGTTCTGAGTGAAGTATTTGGAAAAATGTCTTAGTGTATGAACTCTCTGATCCAAAGATAAGAAAAACTACCATAAAATCAATACTTCTGTTGATCTAAGCAGACTGCCATACAATAAATTGCTGAACTACTACTAGTAATCCCTGGTACTATTTTTGGGTGTATATTCTGTCTTTGGTTACCTTGCTAGGTCTCCACATGCTAGTTTTTCACTAAGAAAATGGAAAGAAAACAATTAAGTTTCACCTATCCTCTTGTCTACTGTGTATTGTTGTAGTTATTGACTTAACTTATTGCACAGGCATAGAAAAACTGCAAGTGACTATGCAATAGTAACTCTTTTTATAAGTCAAAGACCTGCTAAAGAAAACTCACCTCTTTCTGGGGGCCTAAAATGGCTTAGGCTCTAGGTCAATTTTCATAAATTGATTCATTTACGTTTGCAGCTTCCATGCAGAGTAGAATTCATCGTACTGAGTTTTTGTAGGTTAAGATAGTAAAATTGTGAAAGTAAGTGACTTACCCTACTTCACCATAAAAAATGTTGTACCTGACATCCATTTCTTTTCCATCATACTTCTTAAGAGTTTTTAAGCAACACATCTCAAATTGGAAGGTATTCATGAGTCACTCAATGACCTGGTAAAATGCAGATTCTGATTCAGTAAGTCTGGGGTATGACCTGAAACATTTTCCCAGGTGAGAAAACTATGGTGTCCAGGGATCGTATTTTGAGTAGTAAGATTCCAATCTAGACAAAAGTCCATTTGCTAGGTGGAAAGTTTCAACTTAAGGCTAACATGTTACAAAATTCTGCTTCCTTGAGTAAAACAGAGTTTAGAGCACACCATACCAGTTGATTCTTGCCAGGAACAATGCAAGACTCTGAGCTGGAGACACATGCTGTATCAGGAGCTAACCCCTATGAATGTCTTCCTTTCAAATAGGTAAAAGGAATTTCTTCCAAACCATCTTGAAAAGGTTGCAACTGTATAACATGGACCCTCAAGGAGATAACAGCTCCATCCATTGACACCGATTATAGAAGGCAGAAGTTATGCCTGGGGGTTTGCAGAACTCAAACCAAAGTCTATACTTGTGGCAAAGACAGAAACAGCTTGTTTTATCACTATCTGAGATTTAGAGATAGTTCTGGGAAGAGTCCCATACTATAAGCATCATATTATTCTCTTTCTGAAATAAAACTATAAGCAGCAATGACACTGATGAGATCTCAGTATGCCTTTTCCAGAAGCAGCAAACATTAAGGAACCCAGTAGTGGTAAAAGGTGTGTTATGGTTTAAATATGTGGTGTCCCTCAAAAGCACCTGTGTTGGTGCAGGAATATTCAGAGATGAAATGATTGGAAAACAAGAGCTGTGAACTAATCAGTTTATCCTAGTTTGAATGGACTAACCGGATGGTAACCTTAGGCAGGTGGGGTGTATCTGGAGGAGGTCACTGGGGGGGATGTGCCCTGGAAGTGTCCATCTTCCCTTTGGCCCCTTCCCTCTGTCTCTGCTTTCTGGAAGCCGTGGACAGAGCAGCTGTCCTTCACTACACCCTTCCACCAAGATGTCCTGCCTTATCTTCCTTGTGTGCAGAGCAATGGATTTAGCCAACGATGAACTAAATCTCTGAAACCATGAAGCAAAATAAACTTTCCCTCCTCAAAGTTGTTCTTTTCAGGTATTTTGGTCACAGTGACACAAAGAATCCAGGGTGGAAGAATCCACTCACATAATGGTTATCTGCAAGGCATCAGTCTTCAAAGATTTCTACACATTTGCTCTATTTTTATTGAGAGACTATCACATGTGGTTTACATAGCATTATCACACTGTAGAGAGGAAGTATATACACCTGTTTCATGTGCCCAAGAAACACTGGAACAAAATAAACAGTCAAGCATAGGACCCAAGAATAAGAACCTGTGTCCCAAGTCACCATTTGTGAGATCATTTTCCAGTGGTAGAGGTAAAAAGATCATTACTGCTGGTGAAATGAAATGGAGATGTGATTGGAAATGTAGGCCTAAGGTGTATGAGCATTATTCCAATAATCAATCACCTAAATTGAATTGCTTATTTGTACATCTGATTGTCTTTGCATTATTTAGAAGCTATTTAATGGCAGCCAGCCTGACAGCGTGCATCTAACACATGCCAGATAGATTTAAGAGACTCGGAAACATCTCTTTCTAATTGTTTGGACAGGAATATTGATTGCTGTTTCCTCTTTCAGGGTTCACTAAAGCTCTTTGCCTCCTTTCTACAAGGGACTCACATACACACATGTGCACCTATGTAGAGAATATACAATGTCCATTGCTATGGTAGAAACTGCATAAACCGTTAAATGAGGTGTGGTGTATTGAGAGCCCAGAAGGTAGGGGACCTGTCCTAATTTCAACATAGGTATTAGGCCCAGATTCTACACAGAGGTTGCAGAGGTGGTTAAAAACCTTCCCAGTTATTTTGTGTTCTCTGGGTGGGGAAGCAGGGCTGCCTATTCAGAGAGGCTGTGTTTTGCTGTGTTATGACTGTCTGACACTCTCCCCAGGAAGCTGAAGGAACTGGCCCAGAGCTGGGGCCACGGGGTGACATTGGCTCTTGCCTTTTAATTTTTTTTTTTTTTTCATTTCTGCAGTTCAGATGACAGGGAATGAAAAGATACCACCTTTGGTGTGTGTCTGTGACTGGGAGGCCCAGTGTGGCAGACCCTGTGACTCCAAAACCAGTTCCTCCCTGTGCTCACCTCGCCAGCCTGGCAGCTTTATTACACTGTGGGTTTTCTTGGATATTAAATATAATAAATTAAAAACTAACAACATTAATATTCTGGCAGATGATGGCTTTTTTAGCTTACATTGCTCTAAAAAAAAAAAAAAAGAACATTGCTGTGCTATGTATCTTTTCTATTAGAATGATGCTTTTTGTTTTTCTCTTCTTTGTCCCTGTCAAAGTTTATTTTAGTGCCTTCCTTTCTCACAGCCTTCCCTTGAGGGGAATTTGATGGCAGTCCTACTGGAAGCCTGGGCTTTGGTCAGGGAAGCCTCCGGGAGTCTGAGCCCTAACACTAGCCCCATCCCCCAGAATCCCTGTGTGTTTCTGTTTGGCAGAGAGAGACCTCCTGCTCCAAACAAGGGAACTTGGAGAGACTCACAGCTAGAAAACAGCTTTCGCAGAATGACATTTTGATGAGTAAATTAATCTGAAAGGCACTCACTTTATTCTCTGGATGTTTCCAAGGTAAATCTCAGAAATGGAGAGTGACAGTCATTTTTCACACCAGGAAGTCCTTTGTCAATAATCACTGGCACTTTGATGAGCTCAGAGGGCTGCTTATGTTCAGTCCCACCCATGACTGAACCAGCAGGCAAAGCCAGTTTCCAGCAGACTCGCCCCACCCTGTCCCCTCAGAGTCTTCGGCCCTGGGCTTCTCTTAGGAGCACAACATGAAATGCCGGGGAGAGAGAGCAAGATGAGAAGGCAGGTTGTCCACGACCTCCACCCATTTCTGGTATGGTAGGGCGGTGGGCCAGAAGATGAGGCGTGAGGCGGCAGTGAGAGTCAGGACCACATTCACAGAAGACAGATCAGCTTCTCTTTGGGAGTTGAAGAAGGATTGAAGAAGGGACATTTCATAGGATTTGGAAGGAGGAAGAGGAACCTAGCAGCCTGCTCAAGGTTGTAGAGATGGGAAGAAGCAGAGGCAAACTCCAACTCACAGGTACATCGGTGCTCCCAGGCTCCAGGCTTCACCTCCAAGAGCCTGCTGGAGTCGAACTTCAAAGTCACCCACCAAGTCCTTTGCCAGCTGATTCTAATCAGAGGACTTCTCAGCACCCTGACTAGGTGCTGAGGGGAGCTGGGTGTCCAGGCTGTGCGGGAACACATTGGGAAAGGTAAGGCCTATAGACTGTGCCCCCTCCAGGACAGCCACCTACCCTTTGGCCCTATGCATAAGTCTTTGTTTATGTCCCTCTTGGGTAGAGCAAGAGAATGAGGGTGGGGATTCTAGGTAGGAGATCCAAGAAGGAATTGAACACCCAAACTCCTCACCGTGAACACAGCGCTCTTTTTCCTACAGGTCTCTGCACACCCAGAAATGGAGCAGACCCCTCACCCTCCAAGTGGGATTGGTTGTTATCATAAAATCCTCCCCAGGGCCCCAAGAGATGTCAGATGTTCTCTGAGATCGTTCGCCATGTAAAAGGCCTTTAAATATCAGTCCAGCATCCAAGGATCCTAAGCCCCAAGTCCCTCTCTGTCCCACCCTCCTTCTCCGTTCCCTTCTCTTCCATCCTGTCTCCCCCAGCCCTGTTTATTTTTAGTGGTGATAAAGCCAGCTCCTAATCTTGAGAGTTGATCTTTCTGGGTAGATTTAATTAACTACATTTTTAACTCCACTCTCCTTGGCTTTGGCAGGAGGGAGTCATTTGTCTTACAGATGATGTGGCCTGATGGAAAGGGGAAGGGAAGAGAAAAAAAGATAATGTCAGAGCCAGCAACCCCTCTTTCCTCCCTTCATCAAAAGACATCAGCTAATGATACCATGCAGGACCACTGAAGTCAAGTCGCTGTAGATGCCAGATTGGGGAGGGAGAGGGGTGGGGATGGGGAGGGGAGAAGAGGTATCTGCACTTGACTTTGTCCAAGTGATGGATGAAGTACAGTTCCAGGAACAGGTGTGTGCATGCTTGTGCTAGTGCACTGTCTGTGTGTGCCTGTGCACGTGTGTGTGGGTGTGCGTGTGTATGAGGGTGCATTTGTGCATGTGTGTGGGTGTGCATGTGTGTGAGTGTGAGTAGACATGAGCATGTGTGCCCCGGGTGCCTGTGTGTCTCTGTCAAGGGTCTAACCACTCAGCCGCCCCTGCTGATGTCTGCGTGGCCTCCTGCTGCCAGAGTGATAAATGAGAACGGGGCAAAGCGGTCTGTTTTTTCTGCCTGTATTTTCCCCCTCTTTGTTTTTATTAAACGCTGATTATTAATATTAGAAATGGAACACTGCCACGAGAAGCCATTTGCAGTTAATAAGGCTGTCGCTGCTGCCTGGGGAGTTAATAGAAGGCAGGGGAAGCCATGTGAGAATCACTTAATAGCTACGTTAAACGAAGTGGGTCAGAAGCACAAGATGCAGCCCACCCTAGTAATGCTGGTCAGCTCGGGCTGGACACGCTGGCCAGGAGTCCCCCCACTCCCTGTAGGGACCGGGGTCATGCCTGGGTGTGCACAGCTGCTGGGTCGCAGGCCAACTGTGTGCAAGGCGCTTGGGGAGCAATCCTCCCTGCCCACAGCTGTGAAAACATTGGCAGGGCCTCAGGCAGGAGGCTGGTCTGTCCCAGAGGAGGGAGGACTGAGGCCCCAGACCACGCCTCACCACCCTCCTGCAGATGGCCAGCATCGGGGCGTTATTTCTCCACCTCACCCTGGGTCATGACCAGCCTCGGAATGGGAAGCTGGGTGAAAGTGAGGTTACTGGGACTTTGAAATTCTGGAGCCACTTGACACATAAGCAAAGAGAAAATTCTGAAGCCAAATCCTGGCAGATTCCTGTCCTTCCTTCAGATAGGTGAGAGCTACCAAGTTAGGTATATACCTCCCTGCTGTGGGTTCTGGAGAAAGTACTTCCCTCCTGCCATAATGGAAAGAGAAAGGATGGCCGAACCCCGGGTCTGCATTCGTCCTCTGGGCTGGAGGCAGATGAGACTGAGGAATATCACTCAGCACTCACATAGGGTCTACGGTGCCTAGAGGACATGCATCTCTTCCTCTAAAAAAAGAAAAAAAAGGGCAGCAGCAGCTACCCTGTTGGTGAATGGAGGAGGGATGCCTTCTGATCACTGCTCTGTGCTTACTGTCTCAGCAACCTTATGGCTATTGTAAGACACGGAGCAATGGGGTGCACGTTACACACTGCAAAACTGTGCCTGCATGTGATGGATGGAGGGTGTGGTGCATAGGTGTGTCTAAGAGACCTGAGGGTTTATCTGCTTATCTTTGTTTGGATAGTGTGTCTGTGTGCCTGTGCATGCAGATCTCTAGCTAGGTGCAGAAAAACATCTGGGTGTTGGTGCAAGTGTGTTATGTGAGCATCAGTGATAGAAGGTAGCAGACACATTCCTCATCCCCTTCTCTTACCCAATGCTCTCTACCCCTCTGGTGCATATACATGAACCCTTCTGGGGTGAAATCTATTGGGAGTACTGCATAGCTCCAGAGCCATGCAGGGCGAGGAGGAGAAAAGGCAATCAGACACAAGGAATGTGAACGAAATAACAATCATCCCGACGACAACAGCACTTCAAATACTCCAGGGAAAACAGAGGCTCCAGGATTTCTTCTCTCACTTGAGCCCAGTTTTCTATTTCTAGGGATACAGGAGGCTTACTGTCACCCCGAAACAGGGTCTAGTTCTGCTTGCTATACAAGTCATCAAGAATCTATTGCACTCCTATTATTGGCAGGTTTTTCAGATGCCAAAAGGAAG
Source organism: Urocitellus parryii (assembly GCF_045843805.1). Classification (NCBI taxonomy): domain Eukaryota; kingdom Metazoa; phylum Chordata; class Mammalia; order Rodentia; family Sciuridae; genus Urocitellus; species Urocitellus parryii. The sequence goes on along the minus strand of NC_135536.1, from coordinate 135,226,189 downwards.
CAGTTGAGTCACAGAGACCCTGTCCTTAGAAGCGCATTCCACATACCTAAAAATGTGTTAGTGCCATGTAGTGTCAATAAATAATTATTGAGTGACAAGATGAAGAGCTTGTGTGGAAAGACTAATAAGTATATCTTGCACATGCTTTTTGACACGCAGAGAGATCTGAGCTCAAAACCCATCCATACCAGTTTTTAAGATCTGTGTTTTTGAATATAGCCACCCAGTCAATCTCCTTTCAGTTTGTCCATCTGTGAAATGACAATACTCATACATAGAGAACAGTATATTTGAAAGGATGCAATTAAATTACATATAGTGAAAAATAAAGGAAGGGAGGTTCAACTAATTTAGGTTCCCTGCCTTGTCCTAGAAAACTGAACCGAGAACTACTTTTTGAAAGTAAAGCAAGTTTGCATGTTGGTTCCAAGAATGGGCTCCAGGGTCCAGGGTTCAAATCTTGTCTTTGCTACTGCTAAGTTCTGTGGCCTTGAGCAAGCAGCCCCTTTATATTCTCTGTAACTCAATCTCTTCATTGAAAAAAATGGAATTCCTCCTAGGCTGGTTGTCAGGATCACAAAATAATGCATATTAACAGAGAGCCTGGCACACATTCATTTCTTCATAAAGAATGGTTATTGTTGTTATATCTCTGATGAAGTTCCCTGGGGAAGGTTGATCAAGATTTCCCTTGAACACTTTAGGTGAGTGGAATAGGGTGGTTGAAGTCCTTTCCTGCAGAGAATCTATGACACATGTAATGAGCTGAAACGGAACACCTTGCTTTGATGAGAAAGGGTCTGTCTATTCTGAAGTGCAGACTCAGGAAAAATAATGGCCCTGCTGATGTCAGAATGAACTGGTCTAGATTTTCCCTGTGCCATCTCAGCTGGAGTGAGCCCCCAGTTGTGCACCATCCATTCAGGCCAGCATTTACCGAGAAGCACGGAGGACCAGAAAGCTTGAACAAAACCTTCTGGAGGAGAAAGGCAGTGACCAATGACCTTCAGAATTCAAAGGTCTTTTGAAATGACCTGTGCTGGAGGCACAAGGTGAATACTTGAAAGGGAGTCATTGGCCATTTGAGAATTGGAACAGTACAATTTGAGAGATGGCAGCCTGAATCTTTCAGGGGCAATACCAACCTGCCAACTAGTTAAGTATATCCAGGGGCTCACCCACTGATCAAAACATATTACAGAGGGCCAAGAAAAAAATGAGAGAGGTTGTCTACACTAGCCCAGAAAGCTCACTTGACTGATGTATTCCAGTTTTCTTCTTGAATTGACTTCCTTTTTTTCCCATGCACAAAAATCTTCACCTTCCCAGGAAGATGTTGGGCATGGATAACCGGTTGGTAATGTCAACCTGGAGAAGGCATGGGAAGTTTCATTCAAGGTAGGTGCTGGATAAAACAACAACAACAACTGTGGATCAGAAGCAGTGCCCCCTCCTCTGGAGAGGAAAATGGGATGCTAAAGTCATCCAAGCAGGGTCTGGTGCACTGTGGGCCACCTGTGGCTGTGGGCAAGCCCAGAAATGTCTACCCTATAAAGAAGGGGGGGAGATAGATTTGATGGAATAAATGGTTCCCTGCTATAAATGAGCAAAAAAAAATTCTTAATAATTAGAAGAAAATGTCATATCCTCCAGTTTTGTAATAGATGTTCCAGTTGGCACCAAGGGATTAGGGAAGAAATAATCATCGGTATTTGGTGTAAGGGACGCGGAAGTGGCAGAAGTTAAAGAATTCTGTCAGGGCTTAGGAGACTAGCTTCTTAGACCAAAAACATCAGATCCACAGGTTAATGACCACATCCCTTGATGTGGTGTAGATATAGGATGGAGTATGTCCTAACGCCTTCCTTTTAGGACATGGTCGGTTATAAAGGTGACTGTCCCCTTGATAGACAGCTGTGACCTGACTAAGGCCAGCAATAATCTTCACATGGTGCCTGACATGTGTCTGTGACCAGAAAAGTGACAGAATGGGATCCATCATCTCAGAGTCTCAGACACGGGAGGACCTTGTCCTCCCAGCCCTAGTCTAGTCTGAGAATTCTAGGCTCTACATTGGCTCCTCTGGAGAACATTTTGAAGAATGCAGTGTTCAATCCAGTTCTGCGCTCATTTGAACATAACTTGGGCTTCCCCAACGCAAACAATCCAGGTAAAATGACTCTCAAACACATTTCAACTGCAAGGCACTGGGAATGTGCTTTGTGGTACAAATTTAAACATTAATGTATTAAATTTGCAATAATCAAATACACAGTTCTGAGGTAAATTAAATTATTACCTCTTTGTACTAGCTCCTAGTTTAAACAAGTAGTAGAGATACCAGAAGTTTTAAGACAAAATTGTCGGATTTAAAATTCTTAAAAATTCTCCCCACTTCTTTTCTCCCCTCCTGACTAGAAAGTCATGAATGATTTGGTTCCAGTTTGGGGCTCCTTGCCTGGTTCCCAGCATCTCACACCATGAGGCTGGGCTTGGAGACTCACTATCTTAAGACAACTCACGTTCATACCATTTGTGGCAAGGACTTAACACAGACAAGATCACCTTGTCTTGAATCAGTGGTGGGAATCAGAAGGTGAGGAAGATCCGAGCCCTCTGATCTGTCTAGGAGCATTCTGGAGCCAGAACACAGGATCCATTTCTTTGAACACACTAAAGTTACCATCTTTCCCTAATAAGACTAGAAAGATTGACAAAATACGGTTATATGGAATATTATTCAACATTAAAAGAGAATAAAATCATGGCATTTGCAGGTAAATGGATGGAGTTGGAGAATATAATGCTAAGTGAAGTTTGCCAATCCCCCCAAAAATGCCGAATGTTTTGTCTGATATAAGGATGTTGATTTCATGATGTGGTTACGGGGGGAGCAAGGGAGGAGTAGATGAACACTAGATAGGGCAAAGGGGTGGGAGGGGAAGTGGGGGAATGGGGGTAGGAAAGACAGTGAAATGAAATGGACATTATTACCTTAAGTACATGTATGAAGACATGAAAAAAAAAGAAATGGAGATGTAAAATTCTATTTGATAGTCATAGAAAGAAAGCAATGGAAAGGGCACTAAATAGGTCCAGTCTAGAGTTGGGAAAGTGGTTTCCACTTGGGCCCACTCTAGTGATTGGTAGTAGCTTCCTGGAGCCCTGGGCTGAGAAAGATTCTAAGGCCATTTGGCACACAGCAGAGAAGCAAGCAGTGAGCCATGACTCGCACTCAGGCAAACCCTGATTTACTCCCAGTCTCACCTGGAGGAGGTGAGGGAGTCAGACTCCAGAAAGAAACCAGAACATGTAGAGGGAGGGCAACACTAAAACTCTGGCTTCATTTACACATCAGATTTCAATTCAGATCAATCTGTGCAGTGTTACTATGTGCCCAGGAATATGCTAGAATTTAGTCATTCATAATGTCTCCTGTCTAGGTCATTTATATATATGTATACATACACATACACACATGCACATACACATGTGTGTGTGCGCACACACACACACACACACACACACACACACTGGGTTAATTTTTTATGCTTAGTATAGATTCTTCAACTCTTTTTTCCATTTCTGGTAATATTTTTACATCTGCGCAGCTAGAAGTGGATATTATGTTTAAAAGAAACTCCAACTATTTTGCCCATATATGTCCATCTCTTCCAGGAATCTTGTGTCATCCAGGCTGACTCCTGACACTTTGTGTGCTATTCCTTTTATTTCATTCCAGGGTCACTACACTATTTGCAATATACTCACTTCTCCCAAAAAAAGTCATATGGGATTCACATTCACAAACTAAATTTGTTATTGAAACTTCTGTAGACACTTAAAGAGTCAAAATATCACAGAGCTGGAGAAGTGGAACATTTCTCATCCTATAGAGAGATGTTTGAATTTTGATAAAGCAGGAGATGCCGGCATTCCCCCATCAAACTGTAGAAAGTGCAGGATTCCACGTGACATCAACAACAACCGGGCACAGAATTCTAGATATGGCCTCATCAAATTCCCTGGAGATCAGTGGAAGCTGGAGAGTAATTTCTCAACTGATTACACTGTGTTCTTCCCCCACTTAACCTGGAAATTGCCTCCTTGTTCAGAAAGTGGTTGACTCATGACAAATCGGAATGTGGGAATTCTTAATAAAAAAAGAAATTTATTATTAAGTGCATAGACAGCACAAGCAAATTGGTGATTTTGGGGACGTGAGCCTGAGAAAATGGAGAAAGAATGCCTCTGTGGAATGATCTTGGTTTAGAAGAGAAACTCATCTTAAAGCCCATTCAGGTCCCCAGAGTCCCCATGAGTCTCTTTGAGGTGAGATTGAATGAAGATAGAGCCCTTTTGTCTGCAATAGCTTTTCAAAGGGAAGTGAACCAACTGTTGTGAATGCAGCCGAAGAGGCTTGCAAAGAACATTCTAGTAACTGATCAGCTGGGGTGTCAGAGAGGTGGGATGTTCCTAAAGGCAGACACTCCTCCTTAAGCTACACCAGCATCCTCTCAAATGCCCACAACAAACGCAAACAGAGCCTAGGGGCCAAATTCAGGAACTGGGATAAGCCAGGGCACACCCTTGCTGTGGAACACTATACAGGCACTCAACAATTCAACACTGACTTGAAAAGACTTTCAGGGAAGAGGGAATACTCATGACATACTGCAAAATGATGTATGGAGTGACACAAGTCCATAAGTACTATGGAGTTCTGTGTAGGAGAATCTCTGCATTGGCTAAGAAAAGTCTCTGTATGGATGGGCCCTTTCAGTCTTCATGTTCAAATGCTCTATACTTTTCAAAACTTCTGAAGTCATCATGTAAGTTTCATAACCGAAAGGAACTTCAATGTATTGCCCTGCACACCCTGGACTCCAACATCTCAGGATCTCAAATGTGAAGACTCCTATGCATAGATTCTAACATTTAGGATCTCCAGGTGGAGATCCTACATGCTGCATTTCAGCATTGATCGAATGACTCAAAAGTTCATCCTTATGACCAAGTGAGCTTTCTCTTGTGACAAGTTAAGTGATGTATGATGTTACCTGGGTTTAGGTGAAACATAAGACTCTCGGGTATTCCTAAACCTCCCCTTCCTCAAATTCAGTAAACTCCCTTGGGCAGCGGCTTCTTCTTCTTTTTTTTTAAGGGTCTTTGTCTTGTATATCTAACCCTTTCTATTGTTTTTTCTCCTCTGCCTTTTTCTTTCTTCCTTTGTTTTTTAATAGAAAACTAAGTCCAGAACTGGAGGCAGTGTTGTTAAAAGGCCATTTATTTACAAATGCACATATATGTACCCTCTCACCCTCTTTCAATTGTTAAGGGGAAAGCAGTGGATAATTTTCTCAACAGGAAGTACTCAGACCTCAACAATATTTCTTCGTCTACTTAGCATCTACTAATTTCCATTATTATGATACTCACTTCCCTACTGGGAATTCTCATTACGCAAAATTCCAGTATATGTGATTTTAATTCTATGTACTTTTTGCACATTAATGAGAATTGTGATTTGAGTATGTAAAAGTCACAAGTCATTTTGAGTTATTAAATAAAAACACATTGAGTAAAATCATGTTGAATAACCTGAAATGATGCTATGCTATATTATTGAGTTAGGCTGAATAAAGATTACCAAATGGCATACAAAAAATAATCTTTTTGTAAAATTCAATGTCAATGTACATACATGGAAAAAAGAAGGAAAGGATGCAAATCAAAATGAATAACATTAGGCATCTCTGAATGGCGGAAACATGAACTATTTTTATTTTTCAGTGTTTCCAGTTTACATTGATCTCCATGAAATATATATATATATATATATATATATATTATACATAATATTTATATATGTAAATATAAATAGTATATATATAATATTTTTAAACAAAAGTGAAAATAATTTGAAAATTTGGGTAAAGACGATTATAAAAATTAATATCTCTTACTACATATAACATCTAAAAATGGGTTTTAGAAGACAAAAATTGCTTCATTAAATGTGTAGAGAATGGAGGCACTATAGTCTGAATGTCTGTGTCTCCACAAAATTCATTGATTAAAACCTAATAACCAATGTGGTGGCTTTTGGAGGAAGTTGGAGTCTTTAAAAGGTGATTGGGCCATGAGGGTGGAGCCCTCATGAATGAAATAGCACCAGAGAGCCACCTTGTTCTTTTTATCACATGAGAATCCAGCAAGAAGTTTGTTAATAAATCAAAAAGTAGGCCCTCAAATAGACATCAAATTTATCAGCATCTCGATCTTGGACTTCCCAACCTTCAAGACTATGAGAAATACATTTCTATTGCTTATAAGTTACCTCATTTATGGTATTTTATAACAGCAGCTAAACACACTAAGATCAGAGATCTTGAAAAGTTTCTGGAGAAGAGAGTGTATTCGTCATTTTTATGTTGCTGTAACAAAATGCCCAAAGCAATGAACTTATAAAGAAAAACAGTTATTTAGCTCACGGCTCTACAGTTTCTAGTCCATATCCATGAAGCTCCATTGATTGGGTCTCTGGTCAAAATCAGGGTGTAAGATGCAGTGAGAGAAAAAGATTGGGAGGAGGGTCCCCACAGTTCATTTCAAGGTCCTAAGGACCTAAGAACCTCTTACAAGGCCCCACTTCCTAAAGATTCATAGCACCTCCCAAAAATATCACCTGAGGACCAAGCCTCTAACACCTGGACCCATAGACACCTGAGGACACTACCCACATTCAAAGCAAAGAGTAAATGAAAATTGACTGTCTTCTATTCCTTATTAATAGCATCAACTCTCACTTTTTTCTATTTATTTAGTGTATTGACTTTACTGCTTTGTTTTCGTGGAATGCAAAACTATTTGTGTCTTATTAATAGTTCACTCACGATTTTAGACCTCAAGCATTTTTTCCTTGAAAAGGATTTAAAATCCTGGAACATAAATTATCTCACCACAAATTCTCCTTATAGAAGATTCTTTTGTGAATATGGCTTTTATAACCAAGGATACTCTACTATAAAAAATATAATTTTTGTATTTGTCCTTATTGATCTTGAACAAATTTGTTTTTTTAAATAAAATTTGTCTCTTATTATAGATCAAGATAAGTCACAAGTAAATATAATATCCAATCCTAATAAATAAAACTCTAAAAGTTCTAGATAAAATGCATAGGTTATTATTTTTGAAATTTCAAAAGTAGGTCATCAAAAGCTAACATGAAACATGGCGTGTTAGCTTTTAAAAACTGAAGAAATCCAAACGGTATATGCAGCGCTTATCACAACAGATAAAACTGAAGGATGATCAACTGATTGGGAAGAAATTTGTTTATAACATATATGCCTGACCAACTTAGTGTACTAATCAATTCAGAAAAGTGTGGGAGGGTGTTATGGTTTGAATGTGAGGTTTCACCCAACATCTCATGATTGAGATAATGCAAGAAGGTTCAGAGACAAAAATGATGGAGTTACAAAAGCCTTAAGCCAGTTGGTGAATTAATCACCCATGAGATTAATTGAGTGGTAACTGAAGGCTGGTGGGATGTGGCTGGAGTCGGTTGGGGCATTGGGGGCATGGTTTTGGATATATATTTGTATCTGGTGAGTGGAGTCTCTGCTTTCTGATCATCACGTGAGCTGCTTCCCTCCCCATGATATTCTGTCTCCCCTCAAGCCTGGAGGAATGGAGCCTGCTGTATGTGGATTGAGACCTCTGAAACCAAATAAAGTTTTCCTCCTCTAAAATTGTTTTGGTCAGATCTTAAAGTCACAGCGGTGAAAGAGGCTAATCAAACAGAGGGGGAAATACTAAAGATGACTCAAGGGTACAGTCACTTCCCCAAGTGGCCCAAGCTGTATGAGCCTCTAATTCCAGTAGAATCCAGCAGATTAATGCAACACTGGGGAAAATGATGAGATCCAGAGTGTGCTTCAAGCTTGGAAAATGAGGAAATAATCTATTCGGTTTAGTTGTTTTTTTTTTTTCTTCTAATAGTTGATGGGTCTTTATTTTTTTATTTATTTTTATGTGGTTTAGAGGCTCGAACCCAGTACCTCCCATAAGCTAGGCAAGAGCTCTACCACTGTGCTACCACCCCAGGCCTAGATTTAGTTTTTAAAAGAAAAGCAATGTGGCATTTCTGGCAACTGAACGTCTTTCAATAGTACACCTATTTCTTTTCCTACATTTTCTCAAAAGCAGAAGATTGCACCTTAAGGAAAAATGTCATTTTATGTTCTTTCTAAAAGAATCTTGCTAAAGCATATTGTGCATTTTAAAAAAATAAACAACAAAAAATAATACCAAAGTGGGAAAACGCTAAGGTGAGATTAAAAGAGATGCCAAGTGCTGGGGACAGCTTGGGGACAGCTCACTGCGGGGCATTCCCACTTGATTTTGCACTTTGCAAAACATGCTTTTTCCACATTTGTCCTGAACTTGCTCCCTCACCTCATTAGACTTTCAGCCCAAATGTTACCTCCTCAGGGAGGCCTTTCTTTGCCACACTTATCTAAATAGTCCACATCTCTCCCCATCACTTCCTGACCCAAATACCATTGCATCTGTGACTGAGGTTATATTAAACATTTACTCATTTGACTATTCTATGTCTCCTATTTTGCTTTCCCTATCTTCAAAATGTTGGGAACTGTGTTTTATCATTTTCTCCCCAGGGCACAGAACAATGGTACAAAGTAAATGCTCATTAAAATAGTTGCTGATTGAATGCAAAGTAAATATTAAGTGTTAGCGGTAGTAATAGTCCATTTTTCTACTAGTTGCTCATATCATCAATATGGATTCTGGGAAACCATTTAGTATAGAAGTTATAAAGAGTGGTTGGGGAATTAAACATTCACATATATTTTCCTCTAACTTTCATACTGTGAATAAAAGCAAATAAGTAGAAAAACTGAAAAAAATAGTACAATCAACACTTAAAATACTCTTTATCCACAAATATGCATGTATGTATGTGATATATCATCATAAATATATATATATATATACACACACACATAATAAGGATCCCTATGTGTACACATACATAGAGAGACACACACACACTCATACATACACACTTTTTCTTTTTGCTAAAACATTTGAAGTATTCAACATTTGAACTCCTTCAACAGGATCTTCAAAGAGCAACATTTTCTTACAAAGTCACAACATAGCTATTGCACTTGATAAAACACAACACTAGCACAATACAATTGTCTGATAAATTGTTGGTATTCAAATCTCCCCAATTATCCTTATGCCATCCTCTACTATTTCTACATGAAATACTATAATCTAAGCTCACTACACCATCAACACTGCAATTCCTGACATGTGTGTCCAGTTTATTTTCATCTAGAGTGTTCCGCCAGCTCTTGTTCTTGCTCATGACATTGACGCTTTTTTTTTAAATAAGTGCAGTATAGTTGTTATACATGATTGTGGAGTCCATTTTAGCATATTCATAAATGCATAAAACATAATTTGCTTTATTTCAATCCCTGTGACTGACCCCTTTCTTCTCCTGCACCCCCACACTGGTCCCCTTTCTCTACTTTATTTGTCTTGCTTCTAATAATTTATTTTTTAATTTACATATTGCAGTTATACATAAAAGACATTGACACTTTTGAAGAGTCCATTCCAGTCATTTTGAGGAATGTCTCTCAGGGCTGACTTGTCTGATAATCCTTTCATGCTTAGATTCAGGGCACGTATTTTGGACCAAAATAATAGAGAAGTGTCCTCTGTGTGCCACATCAGGAGGGAACACAGGTGTGTTCTGACCCCTGTCTCCATCATCTTATTTACCAGGTGACTGTGGACAATTGACATTACTTCTCTGAAATTTGCTTTCCAAATTTATACAATGAATGCAATAATACTATGAGAAATTCAAACTTTGCAAGGTTTGCATAGTTTTTAGCACAGTGCGTAATTTCAGCTCTGACATTCACTGGCTCTGTGACTTTGGGCAAGTCTCTTAATCTCCTGGCACCTCAATTTCTTGACCTATAAAATGGAATAATAGTAACTAACTCTTAGAGATTTGGGGAAAATTCAAAAGTTCACTTGTGTGAAGTACTTGGAAGAGCAGATGGCATGTAACACACATCCAATAAATGTTAGCAATTTTCATTATCATTAACAAATGGCAAGTGAAGTCATAGAGTGATATCATCACAGTCTTTGAAGTCTAAAGCTGTTTACTTTTTCTGTCCTTGGGATGCTTTGTTTGAACATGTGTCTCCCTTTTAAAGCTTTTCTTGCTCTTCTCTAACTATCAGGTTAACGGTTTAACAGTTAACAGTCCTACTATGATCATGGGACAATATATCCTCCCTTTCCAAGCTTATGGCTCATCACCAGCCCTCAATATTGGAATCCAAGCCCTTATGTTTGATAAATTTGAGTTCAAGTCGGTAAGCAATTGATTCGGATGTAATACTTTCTTACCTTTTATTTTTCTTGTTTAATTTAAGGTTAAGCAGATGAGTAAACACCATCCAAAGTGCAGTGAACTGAAATGCCTGTCATCTAGTTAAACAGCAGAATGTCCCATGGAGAGGGTCTCTGAGGTCAATAGAATTTAAGATCTTCTTCATGGGCCTGGTTAAAAATTAATTGTCATCAATTTGTCCAGGCATTGAGTAGATGCTGTCTAACCACAAAGCCTGACGTGGAGCCCCTGGTCATCAAGACGGTATCGCGGGGCTCCAGCCAGCCTCAGGAGTGCCTTATCTGCATTGTGCCTTGTCTGCACTGGGCTCCTCACCTTGCTGTTTCTGGCCAGTGCCTTAGGTGGGACTGCAGATTTGATTCTCTGTTTTATCCCTGGGTGCTCTTCCATAGGCATGATTCTACAATCAGCCCCTGGAGTTAAATATGTGTTTGGCCACCCATTGAACCATCTCCCTCTGTCCATCTCCAAGGCAATCCACTGGGCCAGCAAGCAACCTCTTCCACCAGTGAAACTTCATCAACATCAAGGTCAAGCCAGCTTCCTCTGGTTGAACTCCAGAACACATGTCAGGCCTGATCCAATATCTAGCCCCTGTGTTCCTTGTCACTGGGTGAAGAGGAACCTATTATTGGATTTAATTAATTATTTGGTTTATTTATTTTGAAGCAATCCATATTGTCTTATTTAGATGCATCCATAGTGCCAACAGAGATTTTCAACTTTTCCTCTCTTACCAGACTCTGGAGATGTGATAATGCAATATTTCAAGAGACTGTCAGAATAACTGATTAGAAACTTTGCTGATTAAAGAAATGTTTGATAAAATACCTGTTCCTCTCAATTTCACATGTGTCCCTTCGGTATGATAAGTTGCCCTCCCTGCTAGAGACAGACATCTCATTAGATTTTTTCCTTTGGTCTTCCTAATATGTGAATTTTATCTCTCTCATGTTTAGAAAAATGGTAAGAACTTTTTCTGGTTCCTTCTACCTACCTGTAGGCTAGAATTAATAGTTTAGAAGCCAACATCTGAAAAGCCATGGGCAGCGCTAAAAAAGATATCAATCTGGGAAGAAGCTAGAGAAGAATAACAAAAAGTAGTCTAAAATGTAGAGTTTCAATTAGGATAATTTAATATGGGAAAGAAATTGCATGTGCATATAATAGACAACTGGAAAATCTTTCCTAAATATAAAAGCCCAAATTCAATATAAGTCTGGCCTTTTATGTGCCAGACATTGGCTAGATGATGAAAGATGGAAAGATAAGGCATAATTTTTTGTACCCTGATTAGGATGGGAGATACGTGAGAGTCATAAAAAAAATTATATTACTGTTGCACTGGATGTTGCTTTGTTTAGGACCGGGGGCTGAGAAAACTATTGAGAAGGACATTGAAAAAGGAGTAGGAGTTTGCAGCATGAATTTGAGAAAAAAAAAATACCAGTTTAAATGCAAGCAGGATAGTGTTACCCATTCAGAGGGAATATGCTGAGAAATGGCCGAAGGGACCAAAGTCCACCACCTTCCACTACACTTTGGCATATAGAAGAGATTCAGGGATTCACTTCAGGAGCAGTTAATAAATTATACCAAGCTAAAAGATAGCCAGATGTGAAATCAAAGAATATATCAGAAAACACTGAAGAATCAATTTTAAAGTACTTATCATTTATTAGGGTTCAGTAAGCGACTGTATGTCATATAAAAATGTGAAAAAAAATCCCATTTCCCATATGCCAGAAATAATCACTTGAAAGACATAATGGAAGTAAAATTACCTTTGCAAAAATAAGCCAAAAAAAGAAAATCAACTACCTACAAAAGCACAAAAGAACTACCTAAAAGAACACAAAAATTATATATGAAGGAAACTACAAAATTGGAAGTAAATAAATGATTAGAGAAAACAATTTCTGTACGTGAAGACTGAGTTTTTCTGTGTGTGAGGATTCCATATAAGAAGGTGTAATATATACATGCCTCATGAATATGACATAAATCAAAATTTCATTTAGATATTTTGAATATTATCCAAAATGATTATAAAGTTCTTCTAGAACAAGAAATAACTATGTTTTGGAAAAAAAGAATAATGGGGTATTTATTAACCTTGACAGATACTTTTAAAGCCATGATAATTTCATAAGCATGACATTGGCCCAAGAATCAAGAGACAGAGCCTAGGGACACTGAATGGGAAGTCCAGACAGGGCACTACAAGGCAATGTGGCAGGGTTTTATTGGCCAATAAAAGATACTTCCAAAATGTTAAACTACTTATAAAACAAACAAAACCTTAGTATACACACACATCCAAATAAATCCCAGTTACTTTGAAGAATTAAATGTAAAAACAATTCAAAGAAAATACAGATAAATATCTTTAAACTCTCTAAATGGGGAAAAAAATCTTCTAAGCAAAAGAGCAATAAAGGAAACCACAAAGGAAACACTAATAAATGTAAGTATATAAAAATGCAATTTTTTCATACATCAATATTAAAAGTAGACAAAATAAAAAAGCATGTGAAAAACTGGAAATATCTGCAATGTATTGAATAAGAGGAAGGCTAATGACATTAGTATATAAATGGCTCCTGAAATCCAATAAAATTATTAAAGATAAATAGGAAAGTTTAAAAAATAATGAGCAAAGGAAATAAAATAAAATTCATGAAAGAAATATATAAAAGATTGCACATTTATGTGGGATCTAAAAATAAAGTCATAGAAACAGAGAGTAGACTGGTACTCACCATGAAGGGAGATAAGGAGAGATGTTGGTCAAAAGATGTAAATTTTCAATTTAGTAATAATAATAATAATAATGCAGGAAATATTTTATAAAGGAGTTCTTAAAAGTGTGTAGATCTCACTAGTAATAAAAGAAAAGGAAAATATGCCTATCAAATCAGCAATCATTTAAAAATAGGATACTTAATTGTGGTGGCAGTTAGATAATACTTACATGCAGATACACAACTGCTATTGGTGAGCAAGGCTCTGACCTTTGAAGAAAGCAATGTGCATTATGCACAAGAACACTCAAATATACCAAGGTTCTACTTTCAAGGTCATACGCTAAAAGCATTTTATAGCCTTTTAGCCTCTCAAAAATATCCACAAAAACACAATCAAAATCTCCATTTTCCATGAAACTAGGGACTATCTTTAAATGTGAAAATAATATGTGAGATCAAAGTGCAGATGGAAAAAAAAATTAAAAATGATTAGCAAGGTATAAGAAACTCCTAGGGACTAACTGGAGATAGATCATGGAAAGCTCTTGTTGGGACCAGACTCCTGTTGTTTTCCTACTCCATCATCATCTGTGTGCTAATTCACTCTTCCGGTTTGTTTCATGGTCACACGATGACTGCTCCAACTCCAAACATTATATCCGTGTTCTAGTCAGGAAGAAGAAAAGAGGGAAGATGAAAATTCACTTATATGCCAACTGACTCATTCCTATTACAAAGCTTTCCTCTTGGGCTGGGGATGTAGCTCAGTTGGTAGAGTGCTTCGCATGCACAGGGCCCTGGGTTCAATCCCCAGCACAGCCAAAAGACAACGACAAGAAATGCTGAAAAAAAAAAAAAAAAAAAAAAAGCTTTACCCTTTAAATAACTTCCATTTACAAATCATCAACCACCCTATCTAAAAAAGATGCAATGAATACACTTCCTCAGCTGGAAACATTATCATCACCTAATATATAGAAGATTATTGCTAGGCAAGAAAGGGAGGATGGACTGTTTAGAAAACTTGCAGATTTTGCCTCAGAAAGTCATTAGATGATGCATAAAAATGAAGAATTCAAAGACAGCAATATATAAACATTATTTGAAAACAGGCCATCAGAAATTATTATAGTTTTAAAGGTTTCTTTTTTGGGGAGAGAAAAGCAAAGAAGAGGAACAAGAAGCAATTATTCTCTTTTTCTTATATTTTTTCAGCATCTTTGACTTTTATATTAGGGACATGTCCTAATTTACTAAAAGAAAATATAATTTAAAAATTCAAATGAAACCAAATAACCAAAAGGTATATGAAAAAAAAAGTTTAACATCACTTAATCATCAGGTAATGCAAATCAGGGTCACCATGAGATAATACCCCACCCCAGTAAGAAGGACTGTTATCAACAAGACAAAAGGTAGCAAGTGCTGGCAAGGATGGAGAAAAGGGACTCTGGAACACTGTTGGAAGGAGTGTCAGTTAGGAGCCATTATGGAAAACAACATGGAGATTTTTCAAAATATAGAATTACCATCTGAACTAGCCATTTCCTTAATGGTAAAGAGCCGAAGAAAATGAACTCAATATGTGGAGGAGACATCTGCACACCCATGTTCATTGCAGCACTGTTCACAATAACGAAGAAATGGGAACAACTTACGTGTCCATCAACTGATGAGTGGGAAAAGAAAATGTGGTACATATACACAATGAAATATCATTCATCCATTAAAAAGAATAGAATCCTTTCATGTGACAGAACATGAGTGGAACCGGAGATGATTAAGTGAAATAAGCCAGGCACAAAAAGACAAGAACCCATGATCTCACTCATATGTGGAGTTAAAAGAGTTGATCTCAAAGGAGTTGAGAACAGAATGGTGGTTCTTAGAAGCTAGAGAGAGTAGGTGATGTGGAGCGATCGGGAGAGACTGATCCACATGTACTAAATTCCAGCTAGACAGGGATAAGAAGTTCTTGTGTGCAACTGCACAGCAGAGGTACCATAGATGACAACAATATACCACACAATTCAAAAAGCTAGGAGAAAGGATTTCTAAAGTTTTCACCCATAAAGAAATGATAAATATTTGAGGAGATAGGTATGCTTAACCTGATTTGAAGATTATACGTATACACAAGTATCAAAACATCCTATGTTATTGCATTACTGTGTGCAATTCTTATGTTTTTAAGTACCAGTTAAAAAGATAATCTAAATTTTAAAAAATTCAGTTTCAAAAAATTCATCAAAAATGAAGAATGTTTTAATCTCATTAGTAACCCAGTTCAAAGGAAAATTAAAAGAACAGCAACATCTCACTTTAATTCATCAGTTTATAAAATATTAAAATAGCAATAATAGCAAACATTGGCTCAGGTGGACAGAGTCAGGTCCTCAAATAGTGTGGATGGGAGTGTAAATTGGTACAACATTTTTAGAGATAAGTTAAGCAGTTTCTATTAAAATTTAAAATGTGCAGATTCTTCAAACCAGAAATTTCACGTCTAGGTATCTAGCCTAGGAAAACACTTAGCACAGATGCAAAATGGTACATTTAAGGGTTCTTGTAGTTATGAGAATAGAAAAAAAATGTTTAAAACAACACAAATGTCCATCAGTTCAAAAATGACTTGACATGTCACCGTGACTCTCAATGCAGTGTTTTTCAAAGGAAAGAAGTTATATATTTAGTTATGGAAATATCTCCTAAATCTATATCATTAAGTAAAAAAAATAAATAAATAAATATAGACTATGTGCAGTTGAAAACACACAAAGAATTTCATATTTCTATACCCATTAAAAGTCTGAATGGGTGGTCCTTCAGATGAACATCGTGGTTTCCTTGATTGAGAGGAATCCAATTAGAAAAGAAAGGGAAGGGACAGAAGACACATCAGAAGCTTGATCTATCAATATCATTATTCTCAAAGTATCTTTTTTTGTATGAATATACCACACACTTAAGAACAATGTCAGGCAGTCTCCTAAAAAATAGAAAAACCTTTGAAGAATCTGCAGACCCAAGAGCCACAGCTGGAGCTTGGCTTGACTGTGCCTCCTGATTCTGAAGCAAGTTCCTCTGAGGGAGGACATCAGCATTACCACTGTAACAGTCTGAAGTAGTCGTAAAAGCAACCAATTTTTCACTTTACCTATTTTTGAAATGTTTGTTTTAATTGGGTGATTTAGCCAGTTTTGTTAAGGAGGTGATTACAGACATAAATTATCTTTCGAAAGCAGTACTTGAAAAAAAAAATACAAATGTAAACAAAACCAAACATTAAAAAAAACAACAACAATTCAAATCCAACTGTGCAGTTATTTTAAGAACAAGATAGATTCAGTCAAATGCAAGCACAGCTAACCCTTTATTGAACTGAAATCCACCTCTTGCTTTTTCCGGACCAATTGGTCCCTGACTTTAGGTACTGCAACTGTTACATCCGGACAAGGTGTGCTGTCAACATGTACATGGAGTTCTGATTTCCAGCCCATGTTTCAAGCATGCAACAGTGCTCTTACATCACCAGGGTGTTGTTGATTTGCTCCATTGCAATTTGTTAAGTTAAGAGCACACTTAACGTCAAGCCTAGCAGATGCCCTAAAGCCTCACACAATACAGGAAACTGCTCAGTTTATCTATCCTTCCATCTTGCATACAACCCCCAGAAAGAAGGGAAAGAATGGTATTACCCATGCAAGAGGGCAGGATAAATTTCAAGAGATCAGAACATATAATTATGGTCAAGAGTTTTTCTCCTGCAAATCCTGGAGGACTAAAACACCCCACTCACATTACGTCTTATCAAATATTTGAAATATTTTGGATGGAATCCAGAAGCCAGTTTGGGATTTCAGAGACAAGCTCAATGTGTGTAGAATTCTAGAGCAAGGTATCTGCAGCGTTTGCACATCGCACTGGAGTTAACTTTTTGCTACCTTTGCAGAGTTTGCGGATGAGAGGAAAGTAACTGCTCTCTGTTTTTAATAAAATGTTCATCCATTGTAAATTGCCCCCAAAACATCATGAGAGGCAAAAAATAGCTGCCTCCCCATTTCTATTGTCCTTGGCAACAAGTTTAACTGCTCAAAATTAATTTTGCAAGTAATTGCACCTTATAAACAGCATCTCTGTAAACCTCGCAATATAACCTCCAATACACAGCAAAGAAAATTCCTAAGTGACCAATAAAGATGCTGCTGGGTGTCTTCCTGCTAATAACAGGGACCAGCTTCCAGGATGCTTCAGTGTTTTCTATGAGTGTTCCTGAGACTTTCACGTTTTTATCCTCTCAACTCAAATGTAAAGAAAGATTTTGTTTTTCTTTTTTCCCCTATGCTACCACTAAAGAATCAACAGAGTATGCAAAAAGGAAGTGATAGTTATGCATCGTACTTAATATGTGTGTTCCTGTACATGCAGTTTAATCAATACAGCAAACAGTATGATATATGTGTTACAGGAGGGGAAACTGCGGCCTAGGGGCAGTCTGTAGGTGGTGAAAGGAAAGTGACCACAACACTTGGTGCAACCAAGAGATCTTTATTGCAACAGTGCAACAGAGGAGGAAAAGAGAAAGAGAAAGAGAGAGAGAGCGCGCAAGAGAGACAGAGAGAGCAAGAGAGAATGAAAGCAAGAGAGGGAGCAAGAAAGAGAGCAAGAGAGAGGGGCCCAGCAGGAGGGAGTTTTTATAGCCCAAATCCAATGGGGTCTCTGGGTCTGCAAGCTGCCTTGTTGGCACAAGCGGGGTTAAGTGTTCAGCCTTGAGGGGGGGGGGGGATTGAGTGTTCAGCCTTGAGCAGGGGCTTGGGCGTTTGGGCTTGAAGCAAACAGGTGATAAAGAACCAGACAGAGGGTTTGAGTGGCGAGGTCACCCTGCAGCTAACTTTGTTTGGCATGCCCTGCAGGCAGCTTATTCAGCCTGTCCTGTACCTAACAGGTAGAAGAACTAGGAAATAAAACCTGAACCTTATGGACTCCACTGAAATCCCATTTACCAAGGCCAAATCTCAAATCTGATGCCCTTCTTGTCTGTATTGAGTGAGAGAGCACCCCCACCCATCCGGTTCATCTCTGGTCAAGAGGGCCAGAAGAAGCCACAGGATATGAGAGGTGAAGATCCCAGAAGTGGTGTTTCTCCAACTTCTGGCAACCCCGGGAGGCCTCAGGTCATGCTGAGTGCTGATTAAAGATGACATTGATCCTGTCTTGACTCCCCACCCTTCCCAGTGCCAAAATTCTTTACAGCCCAAGCACAGCATTGTCCTTTGTCCTTCAAAGCCAATTCAGATAACTTCCTGTGCATTCAGCTCTTCTCATCCCACCAGCTGAAATTCAGCCCTTTCTCGATTTCCCTGTAGCTTTTTGCTTATATGCATATCATGCCCTTAGCATCCACCCTCTGTTTGGTGTCATGGTTTGCTGTGAACCTGTCTGCACCCGCCTCCCTAAATATTAAACTTCATGCCAGAGGGGCCCAGCTTTCAGGCAGGGTCTATGTAAGTATGCACAATGATCCGCACATGTTGAGTCCTTAATAAATAAAACTCACTGAATTGAATTGCATTCAATTGGTAAAAGGAAACTTATATAATGGTGCCGTTTTATATATGTTTTATAATGCTTATAAAACACTTAAACTGTACATGCAGTCTGAAAAATATTTCATGCCATGTATCATTTAGTCCTCACAACTGCCTTACAAACCCGAACAGAAATGCTGCATTATTTCTTGCTGTGCAGATGAACAAATAAGGACTCAAACAATGCATAGTTACATACTAACATACATAGTAACATTCCAAATAGTTACATACTGTTGGGTGAGTAAATGATGGGGGCCACATTCAATCCCAGTCTCAATTTGTAATCTAGGGCTCGCATTTCTTCACTGTCCTAAGTACTTTCAAGGAAGCAGACATTGCCAGCCTTCTCCCTGTCCTGTCCCCTCCCATCTTCCCTGAAAGCATCACCCCCTGTAGCACAAACAGCAAAGGGAGCATGCAAGGTTCTCTCACTCTGCCTCGACCTCCTTTTGCTTTCCTGTGAGTTTCTTGGGAGCACTTGCTCAACCGGTCATTCAGGACCCCATTTATTTTATTGATGGTATTTATTCATTGCAGAAAGAAAAAAAATATTATATATGAATATGCAACATTTTGGGGGAAAATCTTTTTCTCTCCTTTTTATCACAATCTCAAGGTATTAAAAGCTGCCTTCCTTAAATATGCATTTCTGGGGGGTTCTGGGTTTTTACCATGAAAAGTGACATTTCTGGAAGATGACTAAGCTTTCCTCCACACCGACACTCCTGGAGTCAGCAGGGTAGAGGACTCTGCAAATTCCATCCAGCTGAGGTCCACCAAAGCCAGTGTGTGCCAAGACCCCAGGGAACCAGCAGGAGCAGCAGCCACATTGCTTGGTGCTGCCAACACTCCTGTTGTTTCCATGGGAGGTGCCTCTTGTACTCCAGCTCCTCTTCAAATAGAAAACTTGTTCTTGATGTAATTACAGTGATAACGCTGTGTAGCGTGACTAATTATTCCAAACCTGCTGCTGTTGCTGCACCTGGGGCTGCCTCCACCACGCTTTCTGCAGTTCCAGTCATCAGCCAAGGGCAAAGGGCATATTCTGTGGCTTTTCTAACCCCTCAGAGAGTTGTGGAAAGCTGGGAGTTGGTCAACCTGGTCACCTGGGGTTACTTCTCCATTGGACCTCAAATTCTTCTGGGTTCTAGGGATTCTGTTTACCTGGAACACTTTCTACAAAGACTCAGGATGGGACAGCAAGTCAGATCCGATTCGACTCCTTCAACCATAGCATATTTGGCCTTTCATCTAATTCCACAGTGATAAACGCGGAGATGTGCAACACAAGACCCTGTAATGACTCAGCCCTGGCACTAATTGCAAAAAGAATTAGAAAATGACTGTGCTTTCCTGGGCCTTGGTTTTCCCATCTGTAATAAGAGGTTTAGAATGACTGACCTCTCCAGATTCCAATCAGCTCAACTTGTAATTTACAGCCATACATGTTTCTGTTTCCTGGTTGTCCTGCTTGCAAGAATATTCCTACCTGCCTCACTTTGTTCTCCGGGATAAAGGATGCTCTGTGATAGGTATAGAAGACATTTGGGGAAAACATGTGATACTGCGGAGCTAGAATAACTCTTATCACTACTTAAGCAGTCAGGGATCAGCAAAGCAGCAGCTTTGCCTCTGTGGAATTTCTGGGCTCCTTTTACAGGATGATTAAGTTTTCCTGGGGGTTCCTATGCCTTCTTTACCTTTGGAGTCCCTGTGCCTTCTTTTTACCACTAAATTGAATCCTTACTGAGAAGTGGGTAATGTTTAAGAAGAGAAAAAAAAAAAAAAAACTCTACAGTTGTCAAAGTCAGAGAACTCTCCCAGACCAGCTAGTACAAACCAGTGCAATAAACAAATATCTCTTCTATAATATTCACCCTCAGTTTGAATGCCTTCAATGGTGGGGAACTCACTGCTTTTCCATGTAGATCATCTAATAAATTGAAGTATCAGTTAAGTCTTCCTTGGATTGCACTGAAGTTAGCCTTTCTGAAGTTCCTAAATGTTGGTTCTCCACACACTATTTAATCCTGCCAATCTCTCCATCCTGACCCACATCTACCATATATGGTCCTTCATGCCCTTGGTCCATTGCCCTCAATTGCTACTGGGCATGCCACTATACCTGGGGGCAGCCTTCCACACATCCTCTCTCCTGGCCATGTCTCTTGTAAAGGGCAGAAGCAGGTTGGGGTCTGATTAGCATGGGTAGATGTCATCACCTCCCATAGTCTGAACATCATAAAGAGAAGTGATTTTAGGACCACAGTGAGAGATACATACTGAGAATTAACTGCATAGTTTTAACTAATTAACAAAGCACTTTCATATCAGTTACCTCACACAATCTTCAATTTTACCAGATGAGATAAGAAGTTTTATTAACACCAATTATCTGTTAAAAAGGATTTGAGTCTCAGGGAGGCTAGGTAGCCTGTTCATGGGAACACTACTCATGAGTTAAAATTCCTGATAGCTTCCTTAGTATTTCCAAATACTCCTGGATGCTTGCTTCATGCCCTAACCTTCATCCTCATCTCAACCATTTTCTTATACTAAGAAGGATACATGAACCCGTGCACCCTGGTTCTGTAGACTCCATACAAATGTCTTTTTTTTTTTTAAATCAATTTAACATTTATTAAATGGCCAGTTTGAGATAGTTGATAGTCACTTTCATTTTTGTATTGGTGCATTATAATTATTCATTCTAGTGGGATTCATTATTGTATATTAATACATACACACAATATAACAATTTGGCCAGTTTTTCCCCAGTACCTCCCCTTTGTCTCCCTACCGCCCTCCCCTTGGTCCATTTTCTCTGTTTTACTGTTTTTCATTCTATGTTCACTTTTATTTTCTTTTTTTTCTCTCTAGTTTCTACATATGAGAAAAATATAGAAACCTTGACTTTCTTAGTCTAACTTATTTCACTTAACATAAAGCTCTCAAGTTCCATCCATTTCCCTACAAATGACATACTTTCATTTTCCTTTATGGCTGAATAAAACTATATTGGGAACATACACCACATTTTCTTTATCCATTCATCCACTGATAGACACCGAGGCCGGTTCCAGTTTGTCTATTGTGAATTGTTCTACTATATGTATGTATGTATGTAAGGCTGAGTTTAATTCTCTAGAGTAAATATGAAGAAGTGGCATAGCTGAATCCCATAGTATTCCATTCCTTGTCTCTTGAGGAGCCTCCATACTGATTTCCATAATGGTTGTACTAATTTACAATCCCACCAACAGGGTAAAAATGTTCCTTTTCCTCCACATCCTTTCCAGCATGTATTATTATTTGTATTCTTGATAACTGCCATTCTAAATGGAGAGTTTAAATTCCAGTGTAGTTTTGATTTGCATTTTGATGATTGCTAAAGATATTGAACATTTTTTCATATATTTGTTGGTCATTTGTATCCCTTCTTTTGAAAGTGTCTGTTTAATTCATTAGCCCATTTATGAATTGGGTTATTTGACTTTTTGTGTTATTTGTTTTGCTTTGTTTTGTTTTTTGGTAGTAAGTTTTTTTTAATCTTTTAATATGTTCAGGATAGTAATACAGTTAGACAGCTGTCCTCTTGCATCTTGCCTTTACCTCCCAGACCATCCACTCCTGGACTCATCTGCTGCTTTTGTACCTCTTAACTAGCATCATCCCAGTTCCACCTGGCCCATCCCCACTAGCAGCTGCATGCTGCTCCAGCTCTTCCCTGTCATCACCACCAACCTTCCTCCCCTTCAAAGGGGAAAAAACAATCCACCTTATCTCCCCACCTCATTTTTACTCTTGCCTTTAATGGCCTTACTCAGCAACTTCTTCCAAATAGCATCTGTAATATCCTATTTTCTACCACCACTTTTACCAGCCAAGTGTGATTCTGTAAATAAAGAAATCTGGTTCTGAGGGCCAAGAAGTGTATGATTCCAATAAGCTGCCAGGAAGAATTAGAAGCTTGAAGCCCCTTGTGTGGGAGGGACTGTGAGGGAGGGTACTGTCCCCCAAGCACATGCTTCTCGGAAGGTTTGAGGCCAGTAGATATATCCTTGCTGAATGTTTGCCATTGCTACTGCTTCCTGGCACTGCAAAACTATTGCTTCCAGAAATCAAAATGATATATCATAAAACTGGTGAGCTCTACATGACTTTGCCTTACCTGTGTTTGTGAAGGAGTATGAAGTCAGAATTCCCTGTGTTGTGTCCACTCCCTACACATTCACGTCCACATGTGACTCTTAGGCACATGGCTCCATCTCACTGACCACATTTTCTTGACTTTAAAAATATAAATGCTTATATCTTTAAGTAGTGTTGCCAGAGAATAGAAAGAGATACTGTCTATAAACTTCTTGGCACATAGCAAGTGCTCAGAAATCAGTTATTAATTGGAATTCTCACAAGTTTGTTATAACTGGGAAACCAGAAGCTGCTTAGATCAATCCAAATATAGGTGATGAGGATGGAAAAAGTCTAAGAGATGCCTTTGCACTTCTACAGCAGCCAAGTCATTGGAAAGCCAGGCCAAGATGAGATTCATACAGACTATACTGGTACTTCACAGCCCACCGGAACCAGCATGCTGCTTACTAGCCCTCAGATACACCCCCTACCCTTTCTTTGCCTGCTCTGTATTACACAGGGGTGACCACCACAAACAATGAATTCCAAATGCATTGCCTTCTGACTTCCAGTAGATCAATGGATCAATCAGCAAGAGAGGATATAAACAAGCCAGGATTTTTTCTACCTGTCTCTCTTTATGCTTTCAGTGATACTCCTGACAGTAGCTATGTCCAATGTGGTTCAAGATATCATTAGTATGCCCTTCTCCCCTTCTGCTCCAGTAGCCCCCGATCTTGTGCTTAGACAAAACTACCTTACCCCTTGTCCTTACAGGTAATGACTTCCTGCTATTGCTAATCTTGAATTTCCTCACTGTCCTCTGTTTGGTTTTGCTATGGTTTCAACACTTAGTAAATGGTTTCTTGTATTCAAGTTCCTCTGCTAAACTACCTGGCATGGGTTTTCTAACTATTCTTGAGTGACACACCATCCAGACCCAAGAGGATTCTATTCATCCACATGCAATTTTAATTTCATAAGAAGAATTCATCAGACCAGATTTGGAGTGAAAACTGTTCCTTAAATGATGACAGTCCTTAGACCATGATCATAAGAGTTGGCCTTCCCTCAGAGATCATCTGATCCAAATTTTCCCCCCAACACCCCTGTCTACACACACTCTCTCTCTTTTCTTCCCCTAACAAGGAAGCCAAAGTTCTAAGAGTCTGAGAGACTTGCCCAAGGTCATTCAGTTTGTATCTCCTTTTCCCTATGGATATTTTTCTTAGGTGAGTTGAATACTTGCATCTCCATAGCTCAGACATATATTTTTATTTTGCTTGAAGGGTTTTATATTTATCTATATTTACATATATATTTCTTGAAGGGCATGTTGCAACTTTGCATCTTTACATTGCAAATAAGTGTCAAATTCTACTAGGTCAAATATAAATAGCAGACAATGGTATGACAGAGCTCTGCTGGAGTACTAAATTCATGCCATTGGGTCCCTATACAAATAAATATAGATGCAGAAATACATATTTAGATATAGAAAGAGACGTAGATGCAAAGAAAAGAACAGATATATATATAATGTTCTACCTGTAGGTCATTACTAGGTTTTAAAAGGAATGAAAACAGCACAATTTTTCACTCACCATGCATAAATCATCACTGAGAAGGAGCCCAGGAGCTTCTCTGTAAACTTGTCTTAGAGATTTGAAATGCACCAAGGTCTCTATCTTGATGACCCAGGTGAAAAAGTTCAAGGGCAGAGTGAGCTTTGTTGACAGGTAGAATACCTGGCTAACCAAGGGCATGTGGGTACTCAGCTAGGGCTATTTACAAGATAGCTCTAATTACCTGGGCTACACAAGCCTGCTGGCTTTGATCAAAAATATTTCTTCCCAAAACACATAGTAAAAGGCTTGGGCTATAGGCTAGGGTCTGGAGCTAAAAAATAATAGGTAACAAGGTTAAAGGTCACAGTGGTGCTCTTCCAATCAGGAGAACAAATCATCCATGGGCCAAGGAGAGTCAGTTTGAGAAATCAAGCAGAAATCTAAGTGATAAAGATGAAGACACAAGCAAAAGCAAAAATAAACCAAGAACAGATGTGCAGAAGAACTGCCCAGCCAATAAGAGTGGAGGCCCACTGAATCAGTACAAAGGACTTTATGATTTCCACCTACATCAGAACTATTGGGTGACTCCTGTTTTTCCTTGAAGAGGCCAGGGTTAGATTCTCTAGTTATAGCCTCGTCACTTAAGCACAGCCCCCCAAAACCAACACTTAACAATTCCACCCCACCAGTTCCAGGTGATGTCATCTACTTTGTGATGACAAACATCCCACCTCTCAAACTTTGAGAGCAAGTGTGAAAAAGTACCTACCAAGAAAGATGGGGAAACATCAAACCTCTACCAGCTTTTATACCAACAGCTTCCAGATAGGACTGGAACCCAGGAAACATGGGTCTTGGTGGTGAATCCGCTCAAGGAGCATTTCTGATCTAGCCTTATTTCTGAATCATGTTTGTCACCCTTCTACCCTCCAGGAAATCACAGAATCTTCCCTTTCATCTCTCTCACCCTTTCTCTCTCTTTCAATCTTTAAGGAGTATATTTCTGCCTGTGGTGATCAGTAAATATTTATTGGATTTGAATTTAGAATTCTAAAATGTGTGCAATATTGGTCTCCTCGTATCAACTTTATGTGTTACATGAAGAGTGGGTTACAGTCTCATTATATCCTGGCCCTCCCATGTTGCTTTGGTTTTCTAACTGAGCCTGGGCAGCTTGACCAGAAGGTAAGATGTCTATAGAAGCAGCATCTGAACAGTGGAAGCAGCAAGGTGTCTACTCAGGGTTATGGCACAGATAGTGAAGCTGTGGTCGGTCACATCCATGGTCAATTCAACAGGTAAGTCCAAGAATCTATCTCATGCAATGTAGTAAATGGTCTTCCACAAGTGTAACATCTACATATGATATAAAATGGTAACTGACCGAGTCTATTTCAGGGAAAGGATTGAGGACAGAGAGGAGAGGAAAGATGGGGAGAGAGAAGCATGACTTGAAAAATAAGAGATAGGATTTGGAGCCCAGCAGACTTTCTGAACCAATTTTTACCAGCTCTGAACTCCTTAGTAAGCTCCTTAGTCTCTTGTGCTCATGCCCACTGCTAAAAAGTAGAGATAATAATAGTACCTTTCTTCTGGAATTAACAATCAAATGAGATATTTTCCAAAGGATTCCAGCTCCCTCCCTTACACTTACAGGAAAGTGCCAAAGAACTTCGAATTGCTGGATATATTTGGTAACAGAGAAAAGCAGGCTGGGGCACAACAGGATCCTAGACACAGGGACAAGTGTGTTGGGGGCTTATGGCCCCTCTGCACATTTTGGCTATTGAGCCCAAACCAGAGTCTCCTATTCCTGAACACCATTTATCCTCCTTGACATTCACATTTGGTCATTCAAATAACCCTTTTTGCACATCATGCATTACTGAAGACCCTGGACAACGACGACAAATAAGACTTGCATGATCCCAGCTCTCTGAGGATGACTTTTTGTTCAACAACATTGTTTTCTCTAAAAGCCACTTGAGGGCAGGTACACTAGCTACTAGTTACTGCTTCTGTATTTCTATGGTACTGTGCACACAGCAATACTTAATAAAAGATGTTGGTTAATTCTTGACTTTTCTCTTTCCAATATACTCTCCCCTAATATCATATTCCATGTATCACCTCACTGATTCCAAATTTCCACCTTTGATTTTTTTAAGCCATGGCAGTCAAAGCTATGTAGGGTCTACTCTCAAGTGGACAACCCAACAAGACATGCCCCAAGTGTATACCCAGGCAGGCAATAGTGAAAGAGAATTGGTCCTTTTTATAATGGTCCATGCAAACATGGAAGGAAAGAAAGAAAGAAGGAAGGAAGGGAAGGAGGGAGGGAGGAAGGAAGGAGAGAAGGAAAGGAGGGAGGGAGATGTAAATATGTCTTGAAATAAGCAGATGGGATCTTGCTAAATACATGAAGATCTTCATTTAGAATTTAAAAAAAACACAAGTTTTGTAATAGAGTGAATATACAGAACATTCAAACAGGCAATTAATAAAATAACCTCTCTGTATCTCTTTACTTGAATGAAATTTTAACAAAATGTCATTCTCATTCCCTCATTATGACCTAGGGAATATATTTTCAAGTTAGCCTAATGCCTTGGAAGTGCTGACATTAGATATTCTGTCACACTCTGCCTGGGCCCTTTCACAGAATATACTCTTAATTAACAATTTGCTACTATCAGACACAGATCTCACTTGCCCCTACCAGGATGGAATTTATTGGGGTTTTGTTTAATGTTTTGTTTTGTTTTGGAGGAGCAGCATTGGTGTCATTGTTGTTTCTTGCTTTGTTTCTTGGTTGGCTGTCATAATAGAGGAATCTCTCTACTATACTATAAATCAGGTCCTCCTATCTGTCAGCTGGCATTTCGCCTCCATGTTAGTGAAGGACAGAAGGCCTATTACTGAGAAGATGCTTTGCACTAGGGAAACTCTTTATATGACTCCCTTCCCAAATGGCAGCATCTTCTAGAGTGAGCTCCCAAAAACCTTGCATCACTCCTGCCTGGAGTCACTGGATCCAAGCACAGCCTGTGCTCCAGCACACAGCACATCAACTGGAATGATCCCAGGTCAGGTCTGCAGTCTCTTCCCCACTGACCCAGGCAATAAAGAACCTGAAATCACAGAGACCTTGAGGGAAGGAGGACCAGAAGAAATTAGGCTCCTACCACCGCTACTGTCCTTGAGGGATCATGAATTTCACTGCCTCCTTTCATGGAGGTCCAAGAAGGCCCAAGGAATCAGGTGTAGTGAGAAACAATTCTGGAAGAAGACACCAGATGTCTAGGGTCTGAGCAGCCAAGAATACTGTGAGCTAGAGCTATTAGTGGTTTGGGGAGTGTAAAAGTACACAGGAAACCTGCTCTCTGTCATTTCTTTCCTGTGTTCTCTTTGAGCATGTATTACAATGCAAAGCCTAAAAGCTGCTGGTCTCCTTTAGCACAGACTATAATCCTATTAAAAGGGATTATTCCATTGTCCTGGGCTATCAGATCTTGGTAAGAACTCATTTAGGTCAACCTTTTAGGAAATTTACACACATGAAAAAAAAATGTTAAATAGGCTATTTGTTGTATTTCTCAAAGAAAGCTAAGCCTGGTGGACTTGACTGTGTGCAGCCCTGTGTGTTTTCATTTTCCTGTAAAACCTCATGCAAATGCTGGCTCTGTGGCCCCTTTGGTTCCTCAGCATTAGCAGCACATGGAGGACACTGGAGCAGGAGTCAGAAACCTAGTAATTTCCACTGAAAGGACTGGAATGCTAAATCCACTTCAATCACCACGACTTGCTATTAATCTCATTCTGAATTCTTTAGTTCAGTCAAGCTCTGAGGCAGAAAGAAGAATAAGAGAAAACAGAGCAGAGGATGTGATTACCTAGTCATGAGTCAAGAGGCCCCTCTTGAGCAATTAAGGGCCTGAACTGACCCATGCCCCAGTGAATAGATGGTACCTCAACCCTTAACTTACTACCCCTAACTCCTCATTTTCCTGTTTATATAATAATGATATCACGGCCTGGGACTGTAACTCAGTGGCAGAACACTTGCCTAGCATGTGTGAGGCCCTGGGTTCGATCCTTGGCACCACATAAAAATAAACAAATAAAATAAATGTATTCTGCCCATCAAAAATAAAAAAATAAATAGAAATAAAAAGACAGAAACTTCTCAACTTTTCCAAAATCCACTGCTCTTGCAGTGGCTCCAAATGGTCCCCATCTCCTGGAGTTCACAGCAGTGTGTAATCCTCTTGCATGAGACCTTGAGCAAAGGCTGGACTCTGTGAGTTTTAATCAACAGAATATAGGAAGATAATGTGATCGATGTGATGTCACTTACATCCTGAGGTTATGAAACATTGAGACTTCCATCTTGCTCCCATTCTCACTTTGGTTCTGCTGGAGAGACTTCCAAGACAAAGAACTGAAAGAAGACCCCAGTCAACAGCCAACAGGAAATGAGACCTCAGTTCAGCATCTCATTTAAGCAGCTACCCAAGGCCTTGGAAAGTGATCCTGGCACCATCCTGTACTTCCAGATATGTATCCCTAATCATCACCTTCACTGTAACTTTTGAGAAACCCTAAAGCAGGGGACCCAGCCAAGGCAGGCCTAGAATAGTGACCTACAGAAACTCTGAGATACAAAATATGCATTGTTTTAACCCACTAACTTGGAGGATAAATGTTATGCAGCTACGCACAACTGATATGCCTCCCCATCCTCTACTGTAGCTCTCATTCATCCTTGTCTAAAAACTTTCAAGGATCCCCTTAACTGATTTTCTGTCTCCCCTATATCCTTAACCAGTCTGTCTTCTCCGTTGTTATTAAGTGAGCTTCTTAAAAGACAGCAAAATTCGTGTTGTCATTGAAAAATGAAGGTTTAGGTCATCAAATTCCATGGCTAACAGATCATCTTCAATTCTACCTATTTTATATTGCATTCACCTCAGTTCAATTTCGTTTGGACAGGGGTAAGTTTTTCCACTGTAAAATTTAAAATTAAAAACAAATGAAGACATGGGAGCATTTCAAGTATTCTGGTTTCCCAAGTTTTGGAGACTCCTCTTCTTTGTCTCCTTAAGTCCATTTGACTCATTTTGGCCAATGAGACATGATTGGCACAAGTCATTTGTAGGTGAAAGTATTTCATTGCCATCACATAATCCTATTTTCATATAGATCATGGCCATGAGATGGAGCCTGCAACTCAGAGAGGTTATAGAGAGAACAGAGTCTACCGGTGTAGCATAAGTGATCAATAAAGCCTTGTTGTGTTGGTACATTTATATTTGGGAGCTCTCTGTTATCATAGCTCAACCTATTCTACTCTAAAAAAAGAGTCATTGAATTAGTCCTGAATTAGTCCAAATTCTGATTTTATGGATGAGAAACAAAGGAGAGAAGTGATTGTCCAAAGTTGCCCAGAAGGGTACCAGTCCCAAACAACTCTCCAAGACATTAGGCCTGTGCCAGTTATGTCTGTCAGGACTGACGATTGCTGTGATACAAGGGCCAGAAGAGAATACTCTCTTCCCACTAGGAAACAGCCCCCTCTAGGCCCATGGGCAGTCACCTGCATGTGATCATCTGCTAAGATCTAATCGGCAGCACAGGCCACCTCTTCTGTAGTTTTCTCCCACTATGACTATCATAATGGCCATTTCCAGTTTGTCTGCCGGAGATGCTATAGGCATCTTCAAGGTAGAACGGGGTTGGGGGGGGGCAGGAAATAGAAAGCTAAAAGCCCCTGGGGAGTTTACCGCAAAAGACCAATAATCCCCAACAAGTTTCCAGAATTCAAGGCCCTTTTCTACTGTTTTTTCAAAACATGAATCTGGAAAAAAGGAAGGGTAGACATTAGCCCAACTTCCTCTAAGCACAACATCCCTAATACTGAATGGCTTTTGAAGTGCTCTGAAATGGGCCCTTGGTCGGTTGACATGGGCTTCCAGCAGGGTGACCACATGTCCTGGATTGCCCAGAACAATCCCAGCTGCACCTATTGCCCTGGCAGAATTATTAATAGCATTCCCTTTTATTCTCAAACGTGTCCCAGTTTGGAAGACAAATTATACAGTCACCCCAGCTTTGAGACTGCAGTCACCTGCCAAGTTTCATTTCCCAATTCATTCCCCACAGGCCACTGTCCACCGACTGGTAGAAAAGGAAGAATTTCTCCATCAACTCAGAACCACCAGAGAGAGTTAGTTTCAAGCAGACGCTAGGCTGTGGGATCATGGGTTCTGATCTCACCTCTAATACCATCTGTCTGTGTAAATTTGACAAAGTTGTTTTCCCTCCTTTGACCTCCATGTTATATAAAATATTGGAGTTGTATTGAGCTGCCTTTTGATTTCCTTTTAGTCTTTGATTCCATAAACCTGTCTATTAGAGAGGTTTCCAACAATGGAGGAATCCACATGGATACCAATCATTGAACGCAAATGGAATCAGTCATGCAGCCAGGAGATACATTTACCATGTTCCTTTTTAAATCCCCATAGATGCTATTGTGATTAACAGAATGCAAAATAATTTAAAACCATCACAAAATTCAGAGTAGCTCTGCATCATTAAGAATTTTCTCAATCAACAAGATGAGAAGTGCCACAGCTATCAGGTTGGAAGAAGAGACTAGAAGGCAAAACATACTGACATTTTTAAAGGCTATTTACGGTTGAACAGGCTTAGAAGTACTGAGCTATAGTAATCAAGCAATTTAAAAAATGTAATTTTTTTATGATCTGTAGATTTTCTTTTGGGCGGGTAGTGGTACCAGGATATTCATCAGTCACTCAAATGAGTCTGCAACTCAGATAAGGCCCCAAACCCACTGTTTTGGAAAGACACTGTTTTCAGAGGCCCTATTAAGCCCCATCTCCACCCATGAAATAATGGTAACATTAGCTTCTATTTACTATGTTCTTACTATGTGACCAAAAATCATGCTAAATGCTTTTTATTGACATCATGGTCCACAAAAGAGCTGAGGTGAAAAAATGTAGGCACAATGGAACTAAGTCACTACCCTAAGCCTACTGTGGGGCAGAGCAAGACTAGAACTCAGGTATATGTGACTGGTACCTGTGTTCTTTCTACAATGTCAGGTTGACCACTAAACCCTCCAGGAGCTGAGAATTGAAACCAAGTGTTTGTTTCCAACAGTGTGAATTTCTAAAAGAGAGCAAGCCCGAGGAAGCACTACAGAGCAGTGGGAGTCAAGAATCAGGACAACACTCTCCAAGTGTCTTGTAAATTCTGAGCCCCAAGGAAGAGCACAGTCCTGCTCTCCAGCCATAGACTGGACAGCCATGGTAGCACACAAATTCGTTTATCTTAAGAACATTTTTTAAATGAATAAATGAGACAGATGCTTCTTTTAAGTTTTTGAAACTACCCTTAAAAAATTTCAGCAACAAAATGAACTGCTGAGCTAAATCCTTTCCCATTTTTCAGTTAAACTGAAATTGAAGAGAAGTGCTCTTTATTATTTTTCCTGTCTTAGCATCCTCTGCAGCAAAAGTAATGAAATAGGCATGCATAAGGGAAAGCTTCAGGGGAGGAAATACATCCGTTGCCTCTGAAATCCTAGGGCACTGTGCTGTGTGGATCAGAGAGATGAAGCTTTAGTCTTATAGGCTGTCTTGCAAATGTAAGCCATATTTAGGGGTGAGAGGGTCCTGGAAAGTCAGTGGGCTGCAGATGCTGAATAATCTAATTATGGTTCTCTAAATTTCCACCACAACTTCTTTCACTTCTTAGCCACTAGCTGAGAAGTGTTCTTCAGTGTTCCCACTTATTCCAGGCTCTAGCAGGGCCAGAGCAGGTCTTGTAGCAGAGGATTCCCTGCATCTATCCACCCACCCCACACTCTCCAAGTTCCCCTTTCACAGGGATCTTTCTGCCCACCTTGCTGACCTCACTTGAAATTTTGATATCTACCTGGTGATTGAACACATATTCTCTTGGGTCTGTGGAAGCAGATATTTCACTGAGAAAAAAATAGCCCCCACCTCATCTAGCAGCTCTGTGGATTTGGAGACTGTGAAGGATTGAATTTTACCCATATTCTGAGCAACTAGAGGGTGAGGTGAGGAATACCAGTGGCTACCTTTGCTCTGGTACATATGAGTTCAAACAAGATAATGTCTTTCATCTTGTATCTTGCTTCACTCTAAAGATTCTATTGGCCTTAAAATATTTATGTCAAGAGCCACTCTCATCACATGAAAATTTTGGTTATCTAAGAGAAGAGTTTCTTGTTCCTATTTTCTCATCTTCTGAGAAATCATCCTTGGCAGAAAGAGGTAGCACTCACCAAATAACTATGAAATTCTCTGTGGTTCCTGGAGGCCTCATGACCAGTGTGACAAATTAAATGGGAGCTAACATGACCTGGGAATCATGGGACTCTTTTGAGCTAGTGCTATAAATAGTAGATGTATTTCCTCAGTCCTCCTTTGTCTGCTGAAGCAACTTTGAAGGCTATACCTTCCAGATGGCATGTCCACCCAGTGGAAGGCATCAAAACTACCCTGTGGGTCACTGTGGGAAGACAGGCAGCTGTACAGAGTCACTCATTGGATGTCGCTGTATTGGATGGACAGGAAAGAAACTCTTATTGTGTAAACCTTTGATGTGTCTGTTACCGCAGCTCAGGTCATTCTCATACAGTATCAAAACCATTAGTGTAGCATAGCAGAAATGCTTTCCTGAATGCCAGCTCAGCCTGGCATGCACACGGGTCCACAGCTATAGCAGCCACTACAGCAACAGGAGTGTATGATGAAGCTTCTCTCTTTATTGCTGCCATCAGTGTGGCTCCGCTCCACACTTGGGTTCTCTGTTCCAAGTTTCATGATCCCAAGGCAAAGATAATCTAATTGGCCCCATCAGAGCAATCAGCTGTAGCATGAAAACAGGGTCATGGAGCATGGCCACGGCCATGTGGGTCCAATCCCTATGTACTAGGGCTCTCCAAGAGGAGGGCAGATAACCATGAGGGACTGTGAGAGAAGGGCAACTTTCCCATTCATTGTTGAAGGCAGGCCTGCATAACTAGCTCTCTTAATGCATCCCCAAAGCCAATTGTGATTAAAAACCCAAACAAACCAACCAGTGTTGATGTGCCTGAGGATGACAGAAAGGAGGACAGAATAAAGGCATAAGGAAGTCCCAGAGAAAGGATTTAAGAAAGAAGAGGAGGAGAAGTGGTTGGAGATGCAAGATAAACCACTTCAGAGTCAAGAATGTACAAAAGGTAAGTGATCCAAACCAAAGCACAGCAAAGAAGTGTGTGTGTTTCTAAGGAAGCTCTTTTTACCCACTATCTTAGGTTTACAACACTTGTGAGTAAATTAATAATGCTGAATCACACACACACACACACACACACACACACACACACACAATAATGACTTCATTCAGGAAGAGGAAGACAGGGCCTTGCTCCTCAATGACCCATCCTGGGCTGCTCCTATAAGCTGCCAGTGCCATGGGTTGACAGCAGCATCCCAGCCACAACAGACACTCATGTGAACAAAGCCATTCAAAGGCACCTCTGTTTCCTCCCTGACTGTGTGGTGCCTGTCCTCTTCAGGACTCCAATTTTCCCGGGTTTGGTAATTCCAAATAGCTGGAATGTGTGATCTCTCACCCATTTATCACTTCCCAAAGGGAGGTACATTTGCATTAAAGCTCACACTGAAATGGTTCCAGGTTCACACCTCTTTGCCCAAAAAGAGGAATTGCCTGGCATCAGGGCATCTGCAGTCCCAAGATTTCTCACATGACCCGGTCAAGAGATCTGCAGCAACAGTCATTGCAGAATATCTTTCCTGTTATTGTCCTTCTCCACCTCCCATTTGTCAATTTCTGCTCCCCGAGACACACAAGGCATATGAGTTCTCTGCCAAGAAGAACCTCAATGTCCCTGTTCTCTCAAAATGTATAATCCTTGGGAGTCAGGACTGGACATGCTTCCAAGTCTCTGCAGAGAAATCACAGCCTCTCCCTTCTCCAGGTCACTCTGAATTGCCTCTGTTCTGAAGCACCCCACTGGGGTGCAGAGTCCCAGACAAGGCCTCCAGACCAATTCTATCCACGTTTGACTTATACACCTTTAAAAGGAAAGCGGGTCAACCATGCCAGCAGGCTGTCAGGGAGCATGGCTACATTATCTACATTGTTTACATTGTCAACCTCAGACCTCCAGCTCCGCCAAACTAAAATTTCCTGACTGAAATGCTCAGAGCCCCAGTATGCACATGAAAGTGCAGTAAGTGGAGATGACAACAAAAGCCTAAGGACTCTGCAAAGTCGGTTACCAACAACCAGTGCTGCAAACATTGATCTGATACACCACATGTTACCTACACTCTCCCAAAAGGAAAGAGGCTGAGTAGAGAACAGTTGAGGCCCAGGAGCAGTGTAAGCGGAGGGATTTCTTCCACTCTTACCTTTGATGGTTGCTTCACCCTTTCCTGTGAGTCACCATCTCTGTGAACTGGGAGACAGTGATAAGTCACAGTTTTAGAAGCAGGTACAAATCTCCCCATGATATCTACCCCAATTAGTATGAAGGATGAACTAAGAGACACAGGAGTTTCCTTACTTCCTGGAAGTGCTTGACAATATTCCCCCCACCCAATCCCTCACCACCAGAAAGAAAGAAAGAAAGAAAGAAAGAAAGAAAGAAAGAAAGAAAGAAAGAAAGAAAGAAAGAAAGAAAGAAAGAAAGATATAAGATGTGCTACTCTACTCTTGGAGTGGGGTGAGGATAGAAAAGGAAGGAGTCAGATCCAGAAGGAAATAGCTGAATTCTTCTCATTCAGACACACACACACACACACACACACACACACACACACACACACACACACATTCACAGGTACATATGCATATACACATGGAAAGACAGCAAGGGTATGCAATTAGTAAACAAGTAGGAAACAGCTGGATGCGCTATATAATCATGAAGAGGTAGTGAAGACCTCCCTTTCTTAAGGTAAATAACTCTTGAAGGATTTCAGTAAAGAGAATCCCACTCTGACCTGCAAAGTCAGAGAAGAGAGAGAGAGGCGGAGGGCTGGGGCAGCTCTCTTTGTTGCTGCCTGGTCTTTGAAGGAAAGGAGGCTGAGAGAGCAGGAGGCAGCCTGAATCTCCGTCAGCCCTGATCCCTGAGGTCTCCAGGGACTCAAGCCCCTCTGCAAGAAGGTGACAACGGACCTGCCATAAGCTGGGTACAGGGTGGGACCTCAGATCTCAATCAGAAGTCTAGAGCACAGCCCAGGTCCACATATGTCCCCCAAGTCTGCATGCAGACAAAATGCTCTGAGATTTGTCACACCTATAAAACCAATTTCAGTCACTTCCAACTACACTGCGTGACCTCTTATTTCTGAGCTTTGGAATAGTCCTCACACCTATTTTTTCCAATACTAAAAAAAAGAAAAAGAGAAAAAAATACTCTAATGGGATCAAAGTGAGTAAAATCAATGACTGAGAAAAGAAGCAGAGACACTGTTGTTGGGGTGCTCACAGCCAGACTGAAATGAAAGCGAATTTCCTTGTACTTCCAGAGTACACAGTTTTCCTTCATAAAAAAAAAAAAAAAAAAAGCTACAACCTTTTGGTTTCT
Source organism: Urocitellus parryii (assembly GCF_045843805.1). Taxonomy (NCBI): domain Eukaryota; kingdom Metazoa; phylum Chordata; class Mammalia; order Rodentia; family Sciuridae; genus Urocitellus; species Urocitellus parryii. The sequence continues at coordinate 135,190,004 of NC_135536.1, read as the reverse complement.
CCTCAAGCTGATGCTAAACACCCTGTCCAACCTCTGGATGGTTCCATCCTTTATGCACATATTGGGTACAAAAAACATCTTTGCAAATGTGGAAATTTTATTTCCAACTGCTTTGCAGCACATGTTTCAAAGTACAAAACATGGATGCCCAGGGCACTTGCTGAAGTAAGAAGCTGTGCACACTCAGCTCAACAGCACTGCAACAGGCTGGATGAGGACAGCAGGGCTACACCTTTCTGACATCTAGGGTCAGCTCTGAACCATGGGTTCTTGCATTAGTTGGGAGATGCAGAGCCAACTCCTGGGCCCCGGTGGAGAGCTGACATCTTGATGGCGATATTCTATGTACAGCCCCTTCTGCCACAGGATCTGAGTGGCTTTTCAAGGTGTGGATGAGCTCAGTTCACTTCTCAGGACCCCTGTCAGGTCTCCTGGCTACCTTGATTAGAGAGAAGCCTTGCCTACAAAACATAAAAGCTATCTGTTGATTTAGACTCAGAATGAGGGCTTCAGTTGAGGCACTGCAGTCAGGGGGGTTAATATGGTTTTTGATGGTGCTGGACAGAGAGATGCTTCCTTACAGCAAGGTCCCAAAGTGGTCCTCAAGGCCCTTCATCCATCCACCAGAGATGAATGTCAGAAGCTCCCCGCTGCAAGGCCCAGTAAGGGCCTGTTCCAAAAGCAATTTAAAGGGCCAAAGTAATTGACTTTCTATTAGCTTCCTTGAGGGACTGTTTTAGTTTCATTCCATCGACCTTCAGTCATATGCGGACGTAATGTCTAACTCAGTGAGGCAAGAACAATTAGCAAGGTCCCGAATTATGTTTCTGCTGTGCCGTCTATTGGTGACCCACGTTTGAGGCCAGGACAACTGCATCACAAGGGCGGTTAACAAGAGCCTGTACTTCACAGTCTTAAATTACCCAAGGGAGACAGGCTCTGCAAACACACTCTGGGTGCTAACAGCTCTAATTAAGAGTGCTGCTGTCTCAAATGGGGTTTTGAATAGGCAGAAACCCGAAAATACAAATCAGGAGTTCCAAGTAACTCTGGACCACTTTTCAGACCCTGTTCTATATGCAGTAGGAGAATCAAAAAGATAAATAATATCATATCCATTACTCTAGAACTCACACTTTAGAGAAAGAAGATAGAAAACAACTGGTTATAATATACCAAAGAATAAAATACTAGTAAAAAAAAATTCTATGGCCTGGTGGTTAAGATGGTTTTAAGAGGAGATCACCTGAGCCAGGCCTCAGACAGGTAAAGGTAGAGGAGATCGGAGGGGAATATAGATTGAAATCAAGATCTCAGGTGATTCAATGTTATTAGTCTGGGGACCACACTTTGCAAACCACCAAATTACAGAGTACTTTGTAAGTGAAAGAATCTCACCACAAACTGGCTGAAATAAAGTGTAAGCCACTGGCCCACTGTAACCAAAAATTTCAGAACAAGTGTTAGCTTCAGACACAGCTGGATATAGGAATTTAAAACATTCATCAGCACTTACCATTTTCTTTCTCTATTTCCTAACTCATTTTCTCCTCTGTTGGTTCATTTCTAGTTGAGCTTTCTGTTTCCAGAGTCACTGGCATTTTAAACTATTGTTATAACCAACAATTTCAGGAAAAAAAAATGGGAGCTCTGCTGTCTCAATAGTTACAAATCAGGTACACAGGTCAGTAGCCTGTGTGTCTTCAACTGAGAAGACAATGTTCTCTTCACCCAGGCATGGATTGTATATATTCCCTTGGATTCCTTGAGCCAAAACTGGGGTGGGAGTGAATTCTAAATACCCCCCACAAAATGTGCTTTATCATTCTGAAAAGTCAGAATGAATTTATGGCAGGTACAAATCAACAAAGTTACTGTAAACAGATACCAATCTGTCCACAAAAGTTGTCAAACAAAGGAATTTGGATGTCATTAACATGATCCACAAAAGTTTTTTAAAGCCCTATCTTACCTGAGGTACTACACAAAGACCAGAGGATGCAGGCATAGAAGGCACTCAAAGAGATGAATCATGGATGAGCAGCTACCCTGGATCAGGCACTTTGTAAAGAGGGGGTGTTTCAATGATGAGGTGGATAGAGACCCTTGCCATTGAGAAAGAAACTTAAATACTAGAGATCAGGAGGACAGCAATCTCTACTACCACCTTCTATTGAGACCTCACTGGGCATTTGGAATTGTCATGTCACATATAATTATAGACACTTATAACGGTGTATTTTTGTTTTGACTTTTCAAATGAGAAGCTGAGAATTACAAGAGGTAAGAGTCACACTGTGATCTGAGATCAAACTCAGAAAATGGACCAAAGCATACAAAGGAAACAATTCGTACCATGCCAGACAAATTCTGAACACCCAACATATATGTGACCATTATTCCGTGCAAAGGGAAGAATGTGAAAATGAAATAAAAGGGTCTTAAATTTTCTTAGTCAAAAGCTTTGGGGTTTTCTTTAATAATTTAAGTACACCGTAAGTAGGGAGAGGAATATAACGAACATCCGCATACCCACTACTTAGAATGCTAGAATATTAAAGTTTGGTCATATTTGCTTCAGGTATTTTAAATTAAAACAAACCATTATGGATAACATTGAGGTTCCTTGTCCCTCTCCCTCTTATCCCAGAGACAATCACTCTACTGAAATCTCTTTCCATCCTTTTAGTCCTTTCTACAAAAATATCTAAACACACATACTTACCCACAAACCACACAGAGAATTACTTTATATATTTTGTAAATGGATACAAATGTTATTACTTTCTAGATATCACACTGAACCTTCCATTAGGCCAATAGTTTTGTGAAATTCATATATAGAGAGGCATAGAGATCAATTTCATATATTATTATTACTGTTAAATCCAGCTTATGAATACACCTTGATGTATCCATTTCCCTATTGATGAAAATTGCTTCCAATTGTAAACTACTGAAATCATTGCTACAAGGAAATCCTGTACACAGGCACCTCTGCATATGAGTGAAAATTCCTATCCAGTATTTTTAGAAGTAAAGAGTTACAGTCCTAGGGTCTTCTTCACATGTAGTGACAGGTTGCTTTTAAAAGTGTGTCTTTAACAAAATGTCTCATCCCCCATGGTGTATGACAGATGTCATTTTCCCACATCCTCACAACATCTGGTGTTCTTAGATGTTATCTTCAATGAGAAGAAACTGATTGATTCAGTTAGGAAAAAAATATATGTGAAGGACTCTGGGTGGTTTATAGAATAATCCAGCACAAGGGCTGAGAAAACAGACTCAGTACTTCTTGGCTAGGTACAACATCCAAAATCCATCCCAGGCTGCCCTCAGCAACAAGCACTGTTAACTGCAGCTGTCCCAGCTAACAGACACGCCTGACACTGCATGCCCCAACCATGCCCCTGTCCCTGCAGACCCAGCACTCTAGGGTCCCACCACCATCAATACCCCTTGGATGAGTTACTCAGAGTCAGCAGCAAGGTCATGGGTCACGTGCCTATGCCCTACTCTGCAAGGCAAGCTGGGATGACTAGCATCTGGCATTTCCAGGCTCTTGGGGGAAGTCTGGCTTTAATCCACAAGGTGGGGGAATTCCCTAATAGTAGGAATGAATTTAGATGATAGATGGACGAGTCTGACAAGTGTTTACTACATTGACACTCTGATGAGTATGAAAATTATACCACTGTGGGTTTAATTTCCGTTTCCTTCCTTCCTACAGAAGTTAAACATCTTTTTCATATATTTATTGATCATTAAGCTTTTCTCCTCTGGAAATCACTCTTCCTATACTTCGCCCCTATTTTTCATTGAATTGTTTGCGATTTCATATTGATCTGTAGTTGTTTTTTATATTATGGATAATTATCTTTTGTAAGTTATACATGTAGCAAATATATTTTCTCACTCTATTGATTATATTTTTATTTTAAAGTATTTTTTGTACAGAGGTTTTTAATTTAATGTTGTTGAGTTTATAATAAACTTCTTGGAGATTTACATTTATGGTCCTGCTTAAAATATTTTTTCATAAGTTTAGATCTAGAAGGTATTCTCCTGCATTATCTCTAAAAGTTTTATTAAATTTGATTTTAGGTCTTTAATTCATCTGGAATTTGCTGGAGTGGATAGAGTACAAATTTACATATGTAAATTCCTATACATAGACTCAATTCCTTTCTTCCTATTGATTTATAATGACACCTCTGTCTGATTCCATGCTGCCATATTTGTTTTTGTCAGCTTCTAGGGCCTCTTTTACAGAGTTGTTCTGCAAAATATGGTAGTTCTAAGGCACAGCTGACTACTAATATGTAAATTATTTAAAATTAAATAATATTAAGAGTTTTATTTTTCTGTAACAAGTCGCACTCCAATGCTCAGTAGCCACATGAGGCCAGTAGTCTTATATTAAATAGCATAAAGGTTGAATATTTCCATCATTAGAGAAGATTCTACTGAATTAGTCTATAGCATTGATCACTCCTATTATCAACCTACATAAAAATAGCATGGTTTTATAACAAAAATAGAATTTTTATAACAAAAAATAGAATTGCTCCCTCCTTATTATATTTCAAAATTGACTTAACTATTCTTTGACATACATACTTCAAAAAGAATTTTAAAACCAATTTGTCCAATTCTGTGAATAGTGAATTTTGTTTAGAATTTTACTGAATTCATAGATTACTACCTGAAGAACTAACATCTTTATGATATTGTGCCTTTCTATTCATGACCATTGTATATTTCTGGGCATACTCAGGTTTTTATGTCCTTTAATAAAGTTTTATCATTTTCTTCATATTTTCTCTGCTTATCTTTTATTACATTCATTCCTTATTACCTTGAAGTCCTAGTGGCTTTTGTGAAGTACATTATCTAATTGGTGCAGAATCCTATCATTGTGTGTTGATCTTATAGTCATTATTTTATACCTATTCTAATTTTTCAGCATGTTCTTTTATATTTTTTGTAGATAATCATTCATACCAGTAATAAAGTTTTTCTTTCTCTCTAGCCTTCATATTTCATTTCTTTGTGCTGTCTTTTAGCATTGGCTCAGCCCTTCAGTACATATAGGGTGGTACTAATAAGAAAAGGATATCCTGGGACCGTGTCTCAGGGAGGCAGATTAGCCCCTGCAATGCAAGCCAGTTCCCTGGGCTCCTTTACCTTGCTTTTGGGGATTCCCAGAGGTTTCACCCTCCTCTTCTTTCCAGAGTGAAAATGAATTCCCTCCTCTAGTGCACTTCAGCCTGACCCTGTGGCTGGCCACAGCGGCAAACAGAATCCTTGATTCTCTATTTTTCCTTTGCTCTTAAAAGACAAGGCCATGAAAGCTATCTGTTTACAGGCTTTATAGATAACTCAATTAAGGACATTAACAAGGGAAGGGGACAAAGTCGAAAACTTTATAATGCTGGCAGAGAACTGGCCCTTGGCCGTAATCCTGACATGCTATGAAAGATGGTAACTAGTGACTCTATTCCCTTCCTGGTGGCCACTTTTATTCTTGGGAATGGGTTTCATGAGATTTGTTGTTGTTGTTGTTTGTTCTTGCTTTCCGAGTTCATAAATCTAGCAATGCCATCATGGCAGAGCAATGGGTGACCCCTGCTTTTCAGAGGGTTCATCGGCCTGGACCACCCCTGTCTCTGACCCTCTGCACATCTTGTGCATTTTTTCATCGCTCCCTAGCATGTTCAAGAGTCCTTGTTGCCAGATTTCTTGAGAAAGGGAAGAGCAACAAGCCAATCATAAGGAGTGAGACTGCAAACCCTTCCAGGGTTGAAATAAGGGATATTGGATACAGGAAGACTGTCAACTGCTCTTGTCCCTGAGCCACATGACTCCCCCACCCAGTACTCCAGTTATTAGGGTGGTCAGGAGTTGGAGAAAGCCTGCTTCGGAAATGCACAGCATCCATCCAATTTCTGTACTACCTTCTCTGCAAATAATTAAAATTTGCATTTCCTCACCAAGTTTTATTCTCCACAGGAAAATGTTGGGGTCTCCACTGCTGAAGACTCAGCTCTGAGGCTCTGTTACCATGCATCTGTTACCATGTGACTGTTCTGGTTGGAACGTGGGATCCTACCAAAGCACCTTCCCAGAGAAGTGTAAATTGAACCCAGGCATGGGCCTTAGGCTCTTTGCATTTCCAAAGATGGTTTGAGTTTGTCATTGGCCTGAGAATGCTTTCTTTGGTTTCAAACTAAATTTGTTTTAGATCTTCAATCACCATTCCTCACTGTCTAAGAATACTGTTTTCTAGATTACTGGGGTCTGACCTCAAAAGGTCAGAAATGTCTGTCTTTTGACCTATCCACTTGTTCAGCTCCCTCACTGACACACAGTCTAGGCAAAGTTGGTCTTTCTAACAGAATAGATGGGAAACATGTCTAGACATCCTCTGGTAAAATAGATAGCCTTGTTCCCTCCAGGGTTAATTCTGAAGGATGCATAAATCACCCAGCTCTGCAGGACATGTGTTAAAGTTCTGAAAATTCCTAGCCAGTCCTATTATTTTAACTATGAAAAAACAATCTCCATCGTCCCTTGGGAGATGTAGGTACTTAACTAAACGGCAATGAATGAAACAGCCCTTGCATATGGTGTCTGGTGAACTTATCTGGAAAGACATGCCCCGCATTTGGAAAACACCCATCCACAATAGAAAGAGAAATAAAAATAGAGGGCCTCTTATAAAATTATTACCTTGTCATTTAAGTCAACAGCAGCCATGCCATGATAGAAACCAGCAGTTGTGCCACATTGTTTTATCACTCTAATTACATCAAGAACACAGTAACTGTCTGGCAGAGATAAGATTAAGGGAAGCAGAGCCCTTCTGAAATTTCCAATAGACAGCACCTGGATTTATGGACTGATTTTGCGTTTGGACATTAAGTTCAATTACTTTGCTTTAGCTCTGAAGAGTTCTGTCGCCAGAGAAATATCAGCTGGTTGATCCCTCATCACCCCAGCCCCAAACTCACCCTTCCTCCCTGCAGGGGCTGATCTGCCCACACCAGGCAGTGTCTCACTCTGGGGGCTGTCTGTTTTCCTTTCTCCACTACCTCCTCCTCTTTTTCCAGCTCTCCAGAGTATGAGCAGTAGAGCCACAGCCCTTCTTGCTAAGACGCTTGGGATGGACAGATAACACAGAATCCAGTGGTGAAAGGGCCCTTTGGCATCATCGGATCTGGCCCCTCTACTCTACAATAGTGGAAACTGAGGCTCTGAGGGTAAGTGATGACCAAAGATCCCACAGCTCGACCTGCAGCCAGCACCTAGATTTCCACTGTCCTGAGCAAATGTTAAATTCACTTTTGTTTCTCACATACAACTTCTGCCCCTCCTTGGGCTCCCCCACGGCATGAGTAAAGTCACCCTGACCCACAATCTGTATCTGCCTTTAAAATCTGAAAACAACAGGTGAATGGGCAAGTATACATTCTCTGCCCCCTTTTCCCTCCTCCCAGAGGTGTCCTCTGCTCCTCTCTTCCTTTTCTTGTCCTTTCTCTGAGTGGAGAAGGCAAGGGTGATACATAAGGGTTACCATGACTCCTTCCTTCCTTCGTTACAAAGTTGGAGAGACCAAATAAAATTTGGGAAATGTCCAAGTGATCCACCACAAGGCTTCCCTAATCCACAACTAAATTGCCTGGAGAAATTTTAAAACCACATATTTTTGGCTTCTCCCTGGTCCTACTAATCAGAATAACAATGACTGGTTTTATATATTTTGTTTGTTTCCAATGAGCTGCTTAGGTGGCCAGCCTAGCATCAATAAATAGACCACAGATGGGAAAATATGGAACTTGCAGTGGATAAAACAACAATTTGCCATTAAAAAGAATAAAAAGAAAAGAATCCCATCTGTAGCTCATGTACTCCATTGTGTCCACAGACAAGTTATTTAACTTCCTTGAGGTTCAGTTGCCCTGTATGAAAGTTATTTTTCTTTTTTGATAAATATAAAGCATATTTTCATATATGCTTTATATAAAGCATACATTGTTATATAATATGTATGTAACATATATATCTATGTAATACCCACATATAATATGTGCTCAACAATTGGCAGCAGTGTGTCCAAGATGCTTCAGGTCTTCTGGTTAATACTTCATGGCAGCTCCCTGACTTTCACTGCCCCGGGATGAGAGCCCTACCCTTTCTTGTCCTCTTAACACGGGCACTGGGCAGTAAAGGCCCCTCTCCCTAACTGTGTCTGCTGTCAGTGAAAATCATAAATCAATAGTATAATGATGCTTCTGACCTTGCAAGCAGAATCCTTGAAAATTGGTACCTACAATTTTCTGTTCTGTTCTGTAAGCCCTCAATCTATGGTAAACAAACAGGACCCTGGGTATCGTAGCTGGATTCTGCACTGGCCTGGCCCTGGACCAGGGGTAGTCCAGCTGGGCTTTTGTTTATTTGGAAGGTTGAGAATATAGAAAAGAAAACTAGAAGGAAGAGAAATTGCTGATTCAGCAGAAGCACCCCACCCCCCAAAAAAAAGTCTCTGTGTCATCTCAGCAATTTGCAGCTACTACTCCACTTCTTTTCCCCCGCTGTCACTCATTGCATAATATGTAAAAAGTTCTCAATTGTCCATGATTCATCCCTTCTTAACTCATTGCAATTTGCTTCCTGTGTGCATGAAGTTCACTATCGACCCTCTACTCACAAATTCAATGGCTTTACTATGATTTCATGGATATAAAATTGTTTTCTAATCCTTGCGAGAAATGATGCATTTCTCTTCTAAATTAATTTAACTAATCCTTAAAAAAGACCTACAATATGTCAGGCAATGTCCCCGGTGCTTTTCAAAATTAACTTATTTATTTCACATCACAGGCCTGTGAGGTAGTCCACTTCATGAGGACACCAGGACTCAAGAGAGAATTAAATAACCTGGCCACAGGGCTGGTAAAATAATAGGATTATAATTCAACACTGGACATTAAATGATATGATCCTGATCTTAAGGGTAAAGCCCATTCTGAATTCCTACTTGACAAGGCTGGAGAGACTAGCTAGCCAGCTATCATTGGATTCGTTTTCTTCCTCCATTGGATGATAAAAGAATTCCTGATGTTGGGTGTCTCTAAGAAATAGGAAAAATGCCTCATTATTGTTCTGCCATAGTCACTGTCATTATATTTCCTCTCCCTGCTGCATAATGCCATTAATATAGCTCCTCCCCCCATACACCAAGATGGCAGGCACTCTATTTTGAGCAGGCTTCAAAGGTACCTTCACTATTCCCTTGTCTACAGACCACAAAGCCACCCCCCTGCAGGTTTTGAGGTTGCAGCACTTAGGAAGGAGTTTGTCGAATCATCTCAAAAGCATAGCCCATCTCTGTTGCTACCAATAGGCTGTCCTCTCAACACTGCCCTTCATAGAATCTCCATCTCCTCCATCATTTCAGTCACCAGGAATTCAAGTCTCCTGAGTAGGATAACCACCTTGTCCCGCTTGCCCAGTACTTTCGTGGTTTTAATTCTGAAAGTCTCACATGTTAGGAAACCCTCCAGTTCTGGGAAAACTGGGACAATATCACATATCCCAAGAGTAGATTTGGGAACTAGTTCTCCTTTAATGTCTCTGTAGACATGCAAGTAAAGATCAGAATGATATATAATTATTTTGTGTTTGCTAAAGCATGTTCTTTTAGACGTGATAACTCAGGAAAAAAAATAACTAAAGAAACCCTCTAGCTCCACTTGCTTTAAGATGATTTTAAAAAATCAATAATTTTGGAGGTCACCTAACTGAGCCATATATATGTCTCCCACTAGTTTTGCTGTAGAGGACACCTCTCATTCAAGTCACCTAATGGGTTCTTCTGTGGAAGTTGCATTTCACTGACTTGTCCTGTGAAAGTTGGCTTTTCATTCTCTTCTTCCCTTGTACTGTGGGGTAGAGTTGCCTTCCCTTGTTCTGGGGGAAGAAAGAGGGTTGCCTTTCACTATCTTTCCTTGCTCTCCAATGAATGATGCCTTTTGTATCCTAATGCTTAACTGCAGGGCTAGCTATTCCTGGGAAAAGAAACTGAAAACATGTGTCATTAGACTTTCTAAGCAGCAACGTTTCTTAAGATTTACAGAAACCAGAATATCTGGTGACCTACAGATAATAGCAGCCCATGTATTTTGGACAGCCAGGCTATCTCAAACTTGTAACTACACTGGTGCCTGCTTATCTGATGTGCCTCCTCAAAAATTCTCATAAAATCCTTGCACCTGCACCCCCTAGGCAAGATGCCTCTGTAGGACCAATCCCCCATCTTTCAGCTTGCCTTCCTGTTGCCAATAAAGCTCTTTCTTCCCTCAGCATTCTTGTCTCTCGAATTTTGCTTTCATCCAATGGCAATGATACTGAACCTTCTGTAGTTGACACAAAGACTGATCCACATGCGAGCAAGAGCTCAATTTGGGTTACAGTCCACACTATCACTCTCCATTTGATGTCCTCCACTTTTTGTCCATTCATTCTCCCAAATCCAGGTCACCTCTCACCTCACACTTGGAATCCTTCCCTGAAACTCCATTCTGAAGTCATTGCCTCCCCTCTGAAGTCTCCTGGAAAATAATATTCTTATATTTTATTTGCCATTGAATCATGTATAGTCATGTAAAATAATGCCTACTGATAGAGCAAACACTTACATTCTTTATTATTGTTTATTTTACCCTGTCTACATCTTAGGGAGAAAAAAATTCCTTGACAAGAAGGAATTGTCATATGTATATCTGCCTCCAAGCCAAATAGAGCCTTGTACTTAGTAATTGCTGAATCCCTGTAGTTGGTTGATTTCATTTAGATTTGGCATCATTGTCTGTGATTCTTTGCAAAGAAGCATTTTAAAGATAGTTGTTGCTTGTCCACAGAATCATCTGGAGTACTCATTAAAAATGCAGATCAGATTCCTTGTCCAGACCTTCTAAGCAGAAAGTCTGATGGCTACTGCCATAGTGGACTGATCTTGAAGACTCATCCCAGCATACCTGGATTCTAATCCAAAATATCACTGATCAGCTGTGGGAGTTGGAGCCTGTTGATCCCTTAGTCTCTCAGATTGTCCCAGTTAGTTTTCTCATCTGAAAGATGATAAAACAGAACCTCATAATACTGTAATAAGGATTAATATTATAACATGGGTAAAGTGTTTAATATAAAACTTGGAAAAGTATAGAGATTCAATAAATATTATTCACATATCCATACAAATCTTGGCACACTTCTCCTTAATATAAACACCAAGTTTCCATTTAGTTACGTTTTAAATGAGACTTAAATATCTTCTCCTGGGATCATCAAGAACCAGGCAGTCTCCATAGATCTTACTGAAACACCTTACCAAAGAGTAATTTACTAGAATAGCAATATGTGTGCTCCTTTTTTTGGCCTTTCAACATCTGCCCAGTGGTACCAAGGAGTCTTTAAGGAAAAATTTTTTTTTTTTTTAGAAAGCAATTTGAAACTCCTGACCAACAGAAATCACCAAATAGAAAGAATGTATGCCTTAAACATTGAGCAATGGCATTGAGAAGGAGAGTATTTAGCTTCAGCTTTTGACTATTTGCCGGTTTTGTAACAGAAATAGACATATTTGCTAACGTCTAACACAGAATATCCTAAGAAGTTAATCTATGAAAGACAAAGAAACCAGAAAAATGAGGGGGAGAAAGAGAAAGAAAGAAAACAAAAAAAGAAGAAAAGGTTGATTCAGACAAGGATCAGAAAACATGGTCCTGGTTAGGAGTTTCCCCACTGATGTGGTGACTGCCATCTGCCATTAACACCAGAGCTAAATTTTTCATGTATTTATATATTACATATCATTTGCTGTGTGTGGGTGTATAAATATATATGTAAAATATATATTTGCATATGTTAACTGTTAATGCTTTTCTAATTCATTTCACAGCATAAATATTATTCTTAATCTTTTTGTTGTTATAAAACACTTATTTTAAATAATTTTAAATAAACACTCTACATGTGTCTCTATTGTTAGCTCTTCTCACGTAGTAATTTACATATAAATGGGAAACTGGAAGGCAGAGTTTCATTCATCTTTGTCTCCCCAGAACCCATCATGGATTTTGATGCATGGTAGGTACTTGACATCACCATTGTATTAGATTTACTTAAGGTGAAAAAGATGTCTGAACATTACAATGACTCCTCTACTACCCAAACGGGACAGATAGGGAGGTGATCTCATTTGCAGTTGAGGATTCGGTTAATCTCCCCATTCAAAAGATGCCAAAACAACAACAAGAAAAAAAAAAAGGGACCAACAAAGTTCACTAATGATATAAGTCTTCTCTGTGTGACTGTGTGATGCAGGCACTCTTAGAACCTACAGTCTCAAGCTGAAAAGAAAAAAAAATGAGGTGACCTTTAGTGGCTGTAAGTTTCTTGCATGTCATCTCCCCATCGGTTAATTTCCTGAACACTCTCATCCATTATGTTAAAAGTCAAGGAACTGAAATTACCTGTGGATCCCAGAGAAAATCTTTGCATCTTACTTGTTTTACAACCCTGGGCAAGTTTGATAATGTTTTTGAACCTCACTTTTCTCATGCACCGAAAGGGGATTATAGTCATGGGAATATTGTGAGAATCAATCAATGTAAATGATGTGAAGATTTTAGCAAAAATCCTAGACCATGGTAGTGTTTCAACAAATTGAAGAAGACTAGAGGAGAGAAGAGAAGCAAGAGGTGGCTAAAAGGGTTGAGTGAGGTAGTTATAAGAATATCCCCCTGCACAGCTCTGGCACATAACAGATTCTCAATCAATGCTAGGACCCTTCTACCTGCTGTGGGTACACAGGGAAGTACTGCTGAATTGCTGACTAGTGCTCGCTCAGTCAATCAATAGCTGAATTGATGAATATTTGACTTGGAATTAAGTAGTTCTATTTCAGTCTGTTTTCTGAGTAAGCAGGCCCAGGCTCCATTTGGTCTCACACAGTCTCTTTCGTTCTTTGTTCGTCTTTTGACCTTACTTCATGAAACCTCCAGACAAGATTTCCAACATTCTCTTCAAACCTCCCTGAAAGTTTACCTTTTGGACACCTTGGGTTATCAATTCAGTAAGTAATGCTGGTACCTTTCATTGTCAGGTGATCAGAAGATTCTTTAAACAGATATCATCAGCCCCTCCCAACTTCAGGGGAGGGTTCAGTGTCTCAGAGTGGGGAAGAGGGGCAAATATTTAGGAAGAGGGCCATGCACTTGACAAGGCTCCATGCAAGCCAAAAAAGATGGGTAACCAATGAGGGTGGACATAGCCCATGCCTGTCATACTCAGAATATAAGTCTGCAGATAGAAGTGGCCACTTGCTATCTATGTGCAGTCTAAGAGGAAAGGTCCTCCCCACTCCCCGCCTTCCTTCCACTTTCTCTATTCAATGAATGTTTGCTCTTCATGTGAGACACAGTGGCTATGCCCATGCAGTCCTCTGTTGCAGCCACTAAGGCACACTTACCCCACTGCATCTTGCACGGTGCCCTGGGCACGCACTGTTCTGCTCACTGCCCCCACCCTCAGCATTTAAATTTTTTTTTTGTTCTTTTGAAATAATTTCAAACAAATGGAAACTTTACCAAAGCTGTTCAGATAATCAATGCCTACGCTTTACAAAAATTCCTCAAATTTTAAAATGTCACCATATTGGCTGTACCATCTTCTCTATACCTGTTTAGACATAGGCATCTTCTACAGCATTTGTGAGTCATTTTCAGACAGGAAGCCCCTTTCTATCTAAACACTGCTCTCTATAGTTCATTAAAGCCAGGACATTCTCCTTTTAATCACAGTAGGATTCTCACAACCAGCAAATGAACATTAATGGAGGATTATTACCTAATTTACAGATTTTAGTCAAATTTTACCCATTGTTCCACTAGAGTCTTCTGTACTTTAAAAAAAAAAGAAGAAGAAAAAGAAAGAAAGAAAAAAAAACAATCAAGGTACTCACATTGCTTTTAATCGGTATGTCTTTTTAGTATGCTTTAATCTGAAAGAGTCCCAAGGTCTTTGTCTTTCAGGACCTTTAATACCTTTGAAGAGTCCAAACCAGTTCTTATACCAAAAGCTCCTCAATCCAGGTTTGACTAATGATTCCTTGTTATTTGTTTCAAGTTGGCCATGTTTAGTAGAATAGCCCAGAAGTAATACTGTGTTCTCAGTATATTTTACCAAGAGGCAGGTGAGAGCACTGGTGATGTTAACTTTGATCATTTGGTGAAGTCAGAGTCTGCTTGCTTTTCCCACCACAAAGGCGCCATTTTCCTTTTTGTAATTTGTAAGTACGTTATGAAGAGGCACTTGGAGACTATAGATAGCCGGCTTCTCATGGAAGTTTTCCCTATTAAATTTAGCATCCATTTATGACCTCTTCCTGAAAAAACAACTGATTTCTGTAGTGGTTGCCAAATGATAACTTTCAAATTTCATCATTCTGTCCTCATTTATTGGCTGGAATTCTACTGAAAGGAATAACACTTTCCTCCATCATGTTTTCCGTGTGTGTGTGTGTGTGTGTGTGTGTGTGTGTGTGTGAGAGAGAGAGAGAGAGAGAGAGAGAGAGAGAATTTGTTTCCTATAGCTGCTGTAACAATTTGCCATGAACTTTATTGTTTCAAACAATATAAATGTGTTATCACATGGTTCCAAAGGTCTTACAGGGCTAAAAATCAAGACGCCAGTAAACCTGTATTCCTTCTGGAGGCACTAAAGGATTCATTCCCTAGCCTTCTCAGCTCCCAGAGGCTGTGGATATCTTTGACTTACAACTCCTTCCCAGCAATTACATTATTCTATCACATCTCCTTCTTTGATTCTCTTGCCTCCCTCTTTCATTCATAAGGACCCTTGTGGTTTATACCAGGCCTACTCAGATAACCCAGAGAAATATTTCCACCTCAAAACCTATAATCACATCTGCAAAGTCCCTTTTTTATTTGTCATGTAACATATTAGACAACATATTCACAGGTTTTGGGTATCTGGATGTGGATACTTTTGAGGATCATTATTCTACCTACTATAATTGGTATAGTTTTACAAATTCTTTTTATTGTATGGGCTGTAATCTGTTGTATCAACCAGGCATGGTGGTACATGCCTGTAATCCCAGTGGCTCAGGAGGCTGAGGCAGGAGGATCATGAGTTCAAAGCCAGTCTCAGCAATTTAGCAAGGCTCTAAGCAACTCAGTGAGATCCTGCCTCTAAATAAAACATAGAAAAGTGCTGGGAATGTAGCTCAGTGGCTAAGTGCCCCTTAGTGGATTCAAACCCCACCCCACCCCCCCAAAATCTGTTGTATCCTTGATTTTGCCTCTCAAGTTATAGAAGATGTGGTCAGTAGAACCCCTTTTTATTTGGTTTCTGCTCTTGTGTCCTTTAGACCTTCTCTGCCATTCTTTTAACCATGCTTTCAAACATAAGATTTTCTGGATTCAGTTTGTACTTCTCCTGCTCCAAGCCTGGAATAAGACATTTTCTGAGATTCTGTGCTTTCTTTTATTGGAGAAAAATAGTTAGAAGCTAAGATCTAGGCATTTGATATGCTCTTATGACTCGCTCTCAGATATGTATGCACACCCCTCTACTTATCTAATATCCATCTATTTCAATGTGTATCTATATATGTTAAAAGTCACAATTCCATACTGGTACTTGCAATTCCAATCCACCACAGGATTTACTCTAGCCTTCTCCAGGTCTATTTGTAACTCCCTCCTCCAGCACTAAAAACTCTACTTGTTTTTTTTTTTTTTTTTTTTTTTTTTTTTTTTTTTTTTTTTTTTTTTTTTAAGAGAGTGAGAGAGGAGAGAGAGAGAGAGAGAGAGAGAGAGAGAGAGAATTTTTAATATTTATTTTTTAGTTCTCGGCGGACACAACATCTTTGTTGGTATGTGGTGCTGAGGATCGAACCCGGGCCGCACGCATGCCAGGCGAGCGCGCTACCGCTTGAGCCACATCCCCAGCCCTCTACTTGTCTTTATCACAATATATTTTACATATTTGCTCAACCTTAAGTACTCTTTGGAATTGCTAACCCATACTGCCCTGTAAACAGATCTACTAGCTAAACTAGTATTTGATTACAGTTCTTTTAGTATTTAGCCTGCGGGTACAGGGACAAAATGAGGATACAGCCTTTAAAAGTTGCTTGGGCCAATTTCCCATCACTGCATTCGGTGTCATTAAGTTTTCCAAATTTTTAAATCTTGTTTCCCCAACAAGAAAGACCACTTCACTTCACCAAGCAGATATTGATCAAAAATTACACGTCAGTTGGGAACCCTCTGTAGTAGAGTCAGTCTGGATGATAGCTCCCTTGTAGCAATTTCTGTTTTATCTTAAATTGTGTTCTTCTCTCTGGGTCTCTCCAACCAGAATAAATGTAAGGTAAGGGTGGGTGACTTTTCACCATCCTAATCTTCCATAGACCTTTCCAGATAAAGCATATAAATCTTTGTGGAATCGATGAAAACAGCTCTCTGGTTAGTGAAAAGTGGTAAAGATGATTAAAGGGATGAGGAAAGGGAAGCTGGAGCAGATGCAATATTGTCTCTCACAATTCCACCATTTTTGGTTCCCAATAACCCGTACTATTTGATTTATATGTCTATAATGTCTGGGGTTCCCATTTGAGTTTCACAACATCCATTGAGCATAGGAAGGTGGGTATTACTGTTCTCATCCTATAAAAAAGAAAATTGAGGCACAGAAAGATTAAATACCTAGCTGAAGCACCCTGCTTAGTTTGTGATCTGAACCAGACCAGGAATCTCTTATGGAAAAAAATATCCTTTTAATTTAAAACTTTGTATTACAGAGGCACATGCTTATTAAAATCAAATAATTCAGAGATGCATGAATAAAAGTTATAGTCTTCCCCTCCTCTCCTCACATGCCAACAATGTGAAACACGCTGCCTTTATCTGTCCACACCTTTATCTTTCAAAATTGTACAAAGTTCTAAGATGCTCATGAACTCCAAGATTCTGAGTGTAAAGGGTATACAAAATGAGAAGTCCATACAAAATAAGAAGACTGAAATAAGAGCTTGCTCCATGATGCCAGTCCAACACTTGGATGCACTGACTGACTTCCAGACCTGAGAGAGATGGACTTTCAGATTATAATTGCTGTAGACAATGGAGGTTCTACCATCTGGAACTCCATGGCCCTTGGGGACCAATGGGTCCACTTGAGTGGCCATAAAGGTACCTAGACTGCACATGACTTCTGAATGTGTCTGTGAGAGTGTCACTAGTTGTGATGAGCACTTGAATTGGTGGACTCAGGAAAGCACATGGCCTTCTCCAGTGTGAATGGGCCTCATCCAATCTGGTGAGGAACAAGATCTGAGTGGAACAAGCAGAAAAGATGGAAGAAGGAAGAAGTTGTCCCCTTTTTGCTATTTCACTACTTGGGCTGGAACCTCCAATTTCATCTTCTTTGGTCTTCAGACTGGTGTTTACATCATTGGCTGTCCTGGTTTTGAGGTTTTTGTTCTTAGATTGAATTACAACATAAGCTTTCCTAAGTTTCTCAGTCTTCATCAATGGTATGAATCAAACCTGATTCCTTATCATCCTCCCCCACCTCCCTTTTTAACACAGAGACACAGAAGTGACTTCCTAATTACCTCTGAGTCTCATTTTCCCTCTATAAAAAAGGAAACGTTGTCCAGTTGCATTCTAAGGTCCTCTAGGTGGATAAATTCATAATAAATAGCCTACTTCCTTGTCCTTCTCTAGAAGACTTTTGCATTCTCCTTTATCCCCTGCTGGGGAGGCCCTGAGTAGAGTACAGGAGAGAATGTTAAAGGCCTCATCCTTTGGGGGACCATTCACTTCATTTGGAGAGTTGAAGAGCAATGCCAACCTCACACAACTCTTAAAGAGCCATACTGTTACCAGAACCCTGGGTCAGAGGCCCTACTCTGGGGATCCATCAGATAAGGTCCAGTCACACAGCCCAGAAACCAAACAGAAAAAATAATGATGGAACACAAGAAAAGAACTTTGATCAGTGCAGCTACACCAGGAAGAAAAGAGGATCCATGTTCTTAGCCCTGTCTTCAGGGTGCTGACAATGACTTTGATATTTTATGGAAAGGGGTGTGAGGGCAAGGGTTGAAGGTTGCATAATTGGAGGTTTTTCACAGATGCCAAAGCAGGTAATCTTGGTTAGGTGTGGTTTGGTCCATGATTATCTCAGGATTGGTCAGGTGGGGGCTTTGAGGTTGCTGTTGCCTGAGTGATAGCTTCTATGCATTACAAGATGTTTATCCAGGTGTTTATCAGATCAGACCTTGTTCCTGTAATGCAAGGTGTCTCAGAGCAAAAGAGATGGATGCAAAATGTAGGTGGAGATGCCAAGTCCTTAATCCTGCCTTTAGCAACCCATCGAACATTTGCAGGCAAAAGTGAAGAGTCTAAGTCCTTGTTACAATCCTTTCTTAAGAATTCTTATTTTGTTTTCTGCCAAGTGCATACTCCAGCAGCCAAAATCCTCTTAGAGGATTGCTGGCATCCAGTTCTGGTCTAGGATGGCTGTCGAGTAGTTAAGCTTGACTGTTCTTTCTCCAGAGGAAGTCCAGTCTCTGTCCACCTGTTTCACCCTTGGCTTCCTGAATCTGAGAGAAGCATGAATCAAGCCCCACATCCACAGAACCCGGAACATCTGAAATTCGATACAAAGGAAGGAGATCAGCCAAGGCCACTTCCCTTCAGTATTTCATACAAAGTCTATCAGTGGATATCAGATTACTGCTACCATCTCCCCTTAGTGATAATTTCCCAAGAATCGAAGAATCCCTTAGATTGGTTCTAGCAGTCTTTGGCATAATTCCTAGCTGCGTGTCTTTGAACAAGTGTTGCCTGCCACTATACCTGACGGTGAAAGGGATTTGTTGTGCTAGATGGTCTTTTCATCTCTTCTAGTCCACACATACTAGACTTCCAAATTGTGATTCAGTCCCTATTTAAATTTTACAATATCTTGTTCCTCTTCACATTCCCTGGGTACAGCTCAGGTCTTGGACTCAGCCCCCAATCTTCTTGTGGAACCAGCTAAGCCTCCTATAAGGAACACAAGGTGTTCAGGCAACCTGTTCTTCCCTCTAATTTGAATGGGGGCAAGTTTTACCACCCCAGCAGCCTACTAGAGGCTACTGGGAAAATGCCCATTCACAGTGGAAGCTTTAGACTATGCAATAAAATTCCAGTACAGATTTTTCGACTGGCCTCACTAACTCCAGAAGGCACACAGCTTCTATAATTAATCACATCCTTTTATTTGCCCCTTATTCCTATTTCTACTTTACATTGTTACTCACCCTGGCAAGATGGTCAAAGTTCTAGTTAAGTGGTTCACAACCTGGGGTCTTTAGACCTGCGGGATCCATGAAGGGAATAGTGTAGGTCTTTGACCTATTTTCAATATTTCCAAAAGCTTGACAGAAATTGTACATTACCTGAGATAAGCCTGCATAGGCTAGCTAAAATGTCAAGTTGCTTAGCTTCCTGGCTATGTCCTATCATTTCATTGTGTAGCTTTGGTTATCAGGCATAGATCTAAAATTGGAATTGGAGGGCCTGTGTGCCTTTGATGAATAAGAAAAGAGAAACACTATTAGTTATACATGCTGGTCGCTCATTAGACAAAATATTGCAAGGCATGAGGTCTACGTGGGAAAAATAATAAAAGAGGCCCTTGATAGTAAAGAACTTGGAATCCAGGTCTAGATGCCTGTGGACTTAACCCACAAATTGCCTTCATGTTACCATTTTAGTCTTGCTCAGGGAGATGCCCAAATGAAGTTGTCAACTACAATAATTCCTTGTCCTTGACATATATGGATCTGTTGTGGATGAAAGCCAGGCATCTGCTTAGGCAAACACTTTCCAAATTGAAGAATCGTTAAAAGAATTTCTGGAGGAAATGAGAGTTACAGCAGGAAGAAATGGTAGTTGCCTGAAATTTGCTGCATGCCAGGGCTGATATGTGTATTTCTGGGTGGGCATGTGTGAGTGTGGTGTATGTCTGAGTGTGTGTGTGTGTGTGTGTGTGTGTGTGTGTTGGGAGATCAGGCAGGTTGGAGAGAATCTACTTGCATGTGTGTGGTTGTTCAATGGGTGAAGCTTATAGAGTAAACATGAGTGAGAATTTGTAGGTGAGTGAGTCTATAGTTTTGTGGTGTGGCCATGAACTCACAAGCAGTGTGTTCTTGGTTGGGGCTTGGGCATGGATTGGGTGGGGGCTGAGAGAGCAGCTGGAGATATGTATGCAAGTACATACTTGTGTGCAAATATGGAGTGAAGAGGAGCCCTGGGATCTCCTGATAGAATAAACATTCCAGGGAAACTCTATCCTAGGCCTCTGCTGAGTGCAAATACAATGGAGTTTATGATTTCATAGATTCTAAATAAATGCAGGGTTAAATCAAGTTCACCTGAAACAAACCAGTCTGTAATAAAGAGCTGGTGCAACAGAATCCAGAAGGAGGCTGTTGACCTGTCTTCCTGACCCAGTTGCAAGGGCTCGTTGCTTTCCTTTGAAAGTCTGGTAGCCATATTTTGTGGACCAATGGGTTATAGCTTAGATCTGAAAGGTTCCCCCAAAGCTCATGTGTGAAAAGCCTGGTTCCCGGCGAGCAAAGAAAGTTCAGATGTGGGGCGTTTAGGCAATGATGGGATCATGGTGGTTCTGACCTCGTCAGTGATTTAATTCATCTAATGAATTACTCCACTGAAACAGGAATGGACTACGTGTAGGTGGGACCTAATTGGAAGAAGCAGGTCACTGGAGACATGCGCTGGAAGATCTTACCTTCTCCATGACCCCTTCCCTTCTCTCTGCTTTCTAGCTGCCAGAAGATGAGCAGCTTTCTTCTGCCACACCATTTTGTCATGATGTTTTGCCACACTTAGGACCTAGAGCCAGGCAACCGTGGATACCCAAGTGGGCCTTTGTGGGAAGAAGAAATGAATTCTGCCCTGGATGGTGGCCCACAGCAAGAGTGAACAGACACCTGGGGGATCTGGGAATCCTTTCTATGGGAATGAAGTCAAGAGAGGGTGGGGCTCCCCTCTAAAGAGCATCCCTGGAATAGAGGGAGAGGTCTCATATGCACAAGTTCCCTGGGTATGTTACAAGATGCCAGTTGGCTGGAATTTTGAGAGCTTTTGTACATGAAGAGGAAGTACACTCTGTCCCATTTTTATGTTGGAGGTCTACATTGCCCTCTGTCTCTTCCACTGCAGTTAAATCTGATCCTGCGTCTGCGCTCAGCCTTCCCTGTCTGCCTGACATGGACTTCAGAAGACTCTATCAAGAGCACAGGCTCCTTGTTCCAGGAGCTGTGGATTCACATCAGGTTCCATTCTCAGTCAGGAATATTTGGGGACTGAGATTGTAGCTCAGTGGTAGAAAGCTTGCCTAGAACCTGTGAGGCACTGGGTTGAATCCTCAGCACCACATAGAAAGAAAGAGAGAGAGAGAGAGAAGGAAGGAAGGAAGGAAGGAAGGAAGAAAGAAAGAAAGAAAGAAAGAAAGAAAGAAAGAAAGAAAGAAAGAAAGAAAGAAATTGTGTCCATCTACAACTAAAAAAAAAATTAAAAAGAAAGAAATATTTGAAATCTTCCTTTGGTTGTGTTTCATTTTGTTTTTCTCTCCTCACCCCCTACTAAACATTTAAGGGGCTTTTTTTCTTTTTTCTTTTTTTTTGTGCCTCTATTTCCAATCAGTAATTTCTCAATGTATCTTCATTAAGTTCAGAATGTCTTGGCTAAAGCCAGATTCTACAAAGCGAGTCCGTAGGAAGGGGATGAGGTGTTGATGTGAAACCATTGCATCCTTTATATGTCCAACAGGCTCAGCTCACATCCCTGGAGGCTTGGCTCTTTCTTACCATTTTCCTTCCTTTCCTGTCCCAAGCCCACTCTCCAAGCTGTGCTATAAACCAACCAGGGTTAACTTCTTCCAGGCCCTGCTCCTTGGAATGCATCCCCTACTTCTGCAGACAAGTGTGGTTTTAGAAAGTCCAGATCCTATCACTATTGCTCTCTCACTCAAAAATTTTTGTCTGCACTCAAAGGTCTAAAATGCTTTACCTGATATTTCAATTCTTGATCTTGACTTTGATATCAATGTTCTTTGTTGTCATTGTCAGGTTTTGTTGTTCTTGTTGTTTAATTGTACTTACAAAATTCCTTCTCACACTGTCAAAACAATTATCTGGTTAAAGTTGCCAAGACTCTGCAAAGGAAAAAGAAATTGCACAGTGGAGTGATGAACCTATATTTCCTTCTAATATTTTAAAAAATTGTGTTGTTAAAATTTTTTATCAGTCTGAAATTTATCTTTTTTGTAACTCACTGAAAATTTTTTTATTGATACTTTTCAGTTACATCTAACATTAGGATATGTTTTGACATAATTACACAAACATGGAATATAATCTTCTCTAATTCAGTTCTCAACATTTCCCTATTCCCCGGCCTTGCCCTCGGCTCCCCTCCCTCTTCTCCGCTGACTTTTTACAAGTTATTTATAGTTATTTTTTTATTAGTGTCATACACTCATACTGGAGGGACTGCAAATTGGTGCAACCACTATGGAAAGCAGTATGAAGGTTCCTCAGAAAACTGGGGATAGAACCACCACTTGACACAGTATCCCACTCCTTGGTTTATACCCAAACAACTTAAAATCAGCATACTATAGTGATGCAGCCACATCAATGTTTATAGCAGCTCTATTCACAATAGCGGAACCAACAGAGGTGTCTCTATAGATGAATGGATAAAGAAAATGTGGTCTATACACTTAATGGAATATTGCTCAGCTTTATAGAAGAGTAAAAATATGGAATTTGCCAGTAAATGATTGGAGTTGGAGAATATCATGCTAAGCGAAATAAGCCAATCCCACAAAACCAAAGGCCAAATGTTTTCTCTAATATGCGGATGCTAATTCATAATAAGGCAATAAGGCGGGGGGTGGTGGTGGGTGGCACTAGGGAAGAATAGTGTTACTTTAGATTAGGCAGAGGAAAGTTTGGGAGGGAAGAGGAGGGGATGAGGGGATTATAAAGTAGAATGAAACAGATGTTATTACTATATGTATATATGTGACTGCATGACCAATATGATTCTGCAACATGTACACTCATAAAAATGAGAAATTATACCCCACCTATTTATGATATATCAAAGTGTATAAATGCATTCTACTGTCATGTATAACTAATTAATAAAAATTTTAAAAAAGATATTGTATCATCAGCCCTTACAGTTTAACAAATATTTCAGATAAATCAGTCTCAAAATAGGAAAGGTTTATTTGGGCTCATTTCTGAGGTTTTTATTTATCATAATTTCTCTTGAAATTTACCTTTATAGAGGGTTTTTGTTTCAAAATGGATAGCCCATTTTTTTTTCTTCCCTGTTAGAATATTCATCCTTTTCCCACTGATTTAAAGATACTAAATCTATCATATAAAAATACACCTATACAGTCTTTCAGGACTCGTATTATCTTATTCTGTTGAACTGCTTACCTATTCTAGAGGTCAGCGAATTTCAGCCCCACTGGTCAAATCTGACCCAAGACCTGTTTTTATACAGCTTGTGAGCTAAGAATGGTTAACATTTTTAATTAAAAAAAAACAAGAATGATATTTTCAAATACATTAAAAATATCTGAAATTAAAATTTCCATATCTGCAAATAGTTTTACTAAAACACAGCCCCTGTTTTTTTCCATATTGCTTATGGCAGCTTTCCCTTGGCACAGTTGAATGGATGGAACAGAAACTACATGACCCACACAATTACTGTCTTTGCAAAACAAAACAATTTTGATTATTCTTGATCTATTACTAAACAAACAACTTTGTTTAAATTAATCTTGTTTTATAAGTGTTTCGGTTTTTATGTTTTGCTTTGGCTTTTATTTTTATGATTAATATGATTAATTAATTAATTAATTAAGTTCTGGGGATTTACCCCAGGGTCACTTTTCCACTGAGCTGTATCCCCAGACTTTCTTATTTTTTTATTTTGTGAGAGAGTCTCACTAAGTTGCTGAGGTTGGTCTTGAACTTATGATACTCCTGCCTCAGCCTGCAGAGTTGCTGAGATTACAGGCCTGCACTGCCATGCCTAGTTTATAAATGTTTTGATACCTATTAAGTAGTGAAGAGTCTAGTTTTGTGGGACCTAAACCTGATATAACTTGGAGGGCTCAGTTAAAAAAAAAAAACAAACAAACAAGGAATCCTAAATTACAATAAGAAAAATACATACAAAGGGTAATATTCATTGAGAGTAATGAAAAGATCACAAGCAATTACACATTTTAAAGACTTTGCAAATATTACACACATCACAAAATGTGGAGAAATAATATATGACCCTATTAATTAACTTTCTGACACACCTTTATGTAATATTTTCTCCCTCCATCTTTGGTCTTATATATAATTTATCACCTTCTTCACATGACAACCACTTGGTAATGTTCTCTTTTTTTGTTTGTTTGGTACTGAGGATTGAACTCAGGGGCACTTTACCACTTAACTACATCCCCAGACCCTTTTATTTTTTATTTGAGACAGAGTGTTGCTAAGTTGTGTAGGGCCTTGCTAAATTGCTAAGGCCGGCCTTGAACTCCTGAACCTCCTGCCTCATCCTCCCTCCTCACTGTCACTGGGATTACAGGCATTCACCACAGTGTCAGGCTGTAATATTTTCTTTAGAGAGAATAAAAAAGTTATTTAAACTTTCCTATAACACTGTTAATTGATATTTAGGGTTTTTTTTGTTATTGACAGCTTTTAAAAATGTGTCTTTCTGCACCACACCTTATTATTGGAAATGCCAGGCAAAAGTTTTGAGGGATATTTTTTGTCAAATTTGGAAAAAACGTCTAACTAAATTCATTCAACCCTAAGCAGTAAAATTTCAGAGCATTTCAAGTTTTCTTGTGTTGTGATTATTCTGAAAGACTTGAACTGACAGCACTTGTTAACCAGTTTCATGTTAATATTCTTGTTTCAGTAGCAAATTATAGGTTTATTTTTGTTGATCTTGATGTATTTTGTCAAATCAGCAATAAATGTAATTATTTTTCCAGTGTGTTCCTGTGATTTGCTCATCTTCATTACTTGAATTATTAATGGATGAGCTTATTCATAACTTCTATCTAAAACATCTTTCTCTTGATAATTATGACTTTGGGTAAAATAGTGTAAATATCTTTATTATTGATTTACAATTTCTGGTTCAATTTTTTCCTCAGTGTCTACAGGATTTCTATTATTTTTATAAATCTGCCATAATGCTTCTGTTTCCTATTTCATCTTTTCTCTGACTTCTTTTCCTATTCTTTAATAAATATATATATTATATAAAGATAACAAAAGAAATTTCCTTTTATACCTATTCAAATCAGAAGCCTACTGTATCTTTCACTGAACTGTTCTAGAACTTCTTTCCAAATTACATTTTTTAAAAACGTTTTCAAGTTTTATCAACTTCACTATAAATTTTGCATCTCATTTGCTTTCTGGCTTCTGTCTTCAACATGAATTTTAGAATCCTGACAATCTCATGACTAACTTGCAAAACCTTGGTGGTGTATTTGGTCGCTAGCTGAAGGAAGTTGAGTTTGGGGTAGATGTATGGGGTTCACAACAATTTCCATTTGTGATTTGCTTACTGCAAGGCCACCCCATTATAGAGAAGCCTCCAGCAATGGCCACTGTGTCCACCATCCCCATCCTGAACCTGTCCTGTTGCCTCTCCATCACCACTGGACAAAAGTTCAAGAGTGACATGGGAAGCTAGAGCAGAAATAGAAATACGGCTAGGAAGTCTCAGTTTGACCGTTTTTCACAAAATCACACAACCATGTCAGCACACAGGTACCTCCCAGGACCCCCCAGATAGGGCCAGGCAAGCAAGGGATCTTGAGATTCAAGCTTCATTAGTTTCATGAGAAATCCAGCTCTGCTATTAAGGCTTATTTCCCCTCATTGTCTGTTTTCAATGCTGCCTTGTCTCTACATTTTCCCTTTTCCTATGTATTTGAGAATCAGCTTGTCAAGTTCCATGAAAAGCCTTATTTGGGTTTTATTAGGATTGCATTGAAATTATAGACAAATTCGGTCTCTGTCCTCATTCTTTCAATGCTGAATCTTCCCATCAAGACTAGGTTTTCTCTGCTCATTCCTGCAGCCCTCTTCTACCCCCTCCAACAACAGTTTGCATTTCTCACACGATGTGCCTTCCACTTATTTATTTTCTAAACTGCCCATTTTTTGTTTGTTGATGTGGAATCATTTTTCTAAATGTTTTTGCTCTAATATTTTCCATTGTCGAAGCAGATGATGATTTTGTTTGCGGTAAAAGGATACTTTTGTCTCTGCGTTTCCCATATTTGAAACCTTTTCTTTATTTCTGTTGTTTTACTTTACTCAATGAGGCCCTAAGTACAATGCTGATGTTTCCAGCAGATACCTTGATCTCATAAAGGGAATTGTTCTGCATTCCTAGTTTTCTAAGAGCCTTCTTAAGATTAGTGGATTTTTTATTTCCTTGAGATGGGTGTTGAATTAGAATAAATACTTTATTTTATGTGAATTGGGGTAAGCAAGTCATTTTTCCCTTTGTCTACTAGTGTAGTGATTTACATAAATAATTTTTTCTAATATTTCTTTATCGTTTTATTGCTTTCTTAGTTAAGATAGAGTATCCTTTTAATACAGGGTTTGAATAAATTTGATAATATATTATTGAATATGTTTGTGTCTATTTTTGCAAATGAGAATGAACTACTGTTTTGTTTTATTTTTCATGTAATCCTTACTATGAATGGAATTAGGATGAAACAGCCTCTCAAATGAGCTATCTGGCTTTCCATATTTTTCTGTAACTCTAGGAAAATTTATTTCACACATGATTTATTGTTCCTTTAAGTGTTTTGTAGAACACATCTGCAAAGTTGTCTATGCCCCACATCAATTTTATAGATAAATCTCTGACTATTTAAATCTTCTATGTTCACTGATATACTTGGGTTTCCTATTTAATAAGCCAATTGTGTTAATGTATATTTACTTGAAAAGTCATGTTTCATCTATATTTGCAATTACTAAAGATACACTTACAATTTTCAGTTCTTCCATAGCATTATTCCCTATTTAACTTAAATCTTTATGCTCTATCTCATCTTTCTTTAAGTTCATTTGCCAAGGATTTGTTTATTTTATTGGTCTTTTTAAGAAACACATTTTGGTTCTATCGATCAAATTTGTTTCTTTTGGTGTGTGTGTGTGTGTGTGTGTGTGTGTGTGTGTGAATTGAACCTATAAGAGCACATTACCACTGAGCTATATCCCCTGTGCTTTTTATTTATTTATTTATTTATTTAATATTTATTTTTAGTTTTCGGCGGACACAACATCTTTGTTTGTATGTGGTGCTGAGGATCGAACCCGGGCCGCATGCATGCCAGGCGAGCGCGCTACCGCTTGAGCCACATCCCCAGCCTATTTATTTATTTCTTAAGACAGGATTTTGTTAAATTGCTGAGGGTCTTGCAAACTTACGGAGGCTGACCTTGAACTTGTGCTCCTCCTACATCAGCCTCCGGAGTCACTGGGATTACCACCTGCCTGGTACTTATCTTTCTTTTTTTTTTTTTTTTTTTTTTTTTTTTTTTTTTTTTTCCTCTTCCCACCTATATTTCCTCTTTCTTTTTTTTTTTTTTTTTTTAATTGGTCGTTCATAACATTACATAGTTCTTAATACATCATATTACACGGTTTGATTCAAGTGGATTATGAACTCCCGCTTTTACCCCGTGTACAAATTGCTGTATCACATCAGTTACCATTCCATTGATTGACATATTGCCTTTCTAGTGTCTGATGTATTCTGCTGTCTGTCCTATTGTCTACTATCCCCCCTCCCCTCCCCTCCCCTCCCCTCCCCTTTTCTCTCTCTACCCCTTCTACTGTAAATCATGTCTTCCATTTGTATTCTCTTGACTTACCCCTCCTTACCTCTTATATGACATTTTGTATAACCCTGAGGATCGCCTTCCATTTCCATGCAATTTCCCTTCTCACTCCCTTTCCCTCCCACCTCTCATCCCTGTTTACTGTAAATATTCTTCTCAAGCTCTTCGTCCCTACCCTGTCCTTGTTTACACCCCTTATATCAAAGGAGTCATTTGGTATTTGTTTTTTAAAGATTGACTAGCTTCACTTAGCATAATCTGCTCTAATGCCATCCATTTCCCTCCAAATTCTATAATTTTGTCATTTTTTAATGCAGAGTAATACTCCATAGTGTATAAATGCCACATTTTTTTTATCCATTCATCTATTGAAGGGCATCTAGGCTGGTTCCACAGTCTTGCTATCGTTAATTGAGCTGCTATGAACATCGATGTAGCAGTGTCCCTGTAGCATGCTCTTGTTAGGGCTTTAGGGAATAGACCGAGAAGGGGAATAGCTGGGTCAAATGGTGGTTCCATTCCCAGCTTTCCGAGAAATCTCCATACTACTTTCCAAATTGGCTGCACCAATTTGCAGTCCCACCAGCAATGAACAAGAGTGCCCTTTTCCCCGCATCCTCTCCAGCACTTATTGTTGTTTGACTTCCTAATGGCTGCAAGTCTTACTGGAGTGAGATGGTATCTTAGGGTAGTTTTGATTTGCATTTCTCTGACTGCTAGCGATGGTGAGCATTTTTTCATGTACTTGTTGATTGATTGTATGTCCTCCTCTGAGAAGTGTCTGTTCAGGTCCTTGGCCCATTTATTGATTGGGTTATTTGTTATCTTATTGTCTAATTTTTTGAGTTCTTTGTATATTCTGGTTATTAGGGCTCTATCTGAAGTGTGTGGAGTAAAGATTTGTTCCCAGGATGTAGGCTCCCTATTTATCTCTCTTATTGTTTCTTTTGCTGAGAAAAAACTTTTTAGTTTGAGTAAGTCCCATTTGTTGATTCTAGTTGTTAACTCTAGCGCTATGGGTGTCCTATTGAGGAATTTGGAGCCCGATCCCACAGCGTGTAGATCATAACCAACTTTTTCTTCTATCAGATGCCGTGTCTCTGATTTAATATCAAGCTCCTTGATCCATTTTGAGTTAACTTTTGTGCACGGCGAGAGATAGGGATTCAGATTCATTTTGGTGCAAATGGATTTCCAGTTTTCCCAGCACCATTTGTTGAAGATGCTATCCTTCCTCCATTGCATGCTTTTAGCCCCTTTATCAAAAATAAGATAGTTGTAGTTTTGTGGATTGGTTACTGTGTCCTCTATTCTGTACCATTGGTCCACCCGCCTGTTTTGGTACCAGTACCATGCTGTTTTTGTTACTATTGCTCTGTAGTATAGTTTGAAGTCTGGTATCGCTATACCACCTGATTCACAAGGGGAGAGACAGCTGGAATGTTTATTCACCTTTTCCTAGTTTCTTGACATAGAAATTTTGTTTAATGAAATTTAACCTTTCTCATTGACTCACCAATGAACTTAAAACTACAGCATTTCCTCTGGCACTTAAATTAAGACAACTCAAGAAAAGGTGTTGGAAAATTTGGGCAATATATAAAAAATAAAAAACCTTCAATCCATACTTCACCAATGGGAACAAACTAGAAAGCCCAGAAACAGATCCACAGTTTCTAATGATCTGATTTTTGACAAATGTATAAAAACAAATGTCTTTTTAGTAAATGATGCTAGAATTATTAGATATCCATATGGAAAAAAACTAGACCTCAAACCCCTCACACCAAATAAGAAAATTCATTCAAGATTGAGCATAGACATAAATGTAAAAGAAACAAATTATAAATTTGTCTTTACAATCCAATATTTCCACTACTAAGTATTTATATAAAAGATATTGAAACATATGTATACAACTAGACCTTTACTATAGCAGTCATGGGTCTGTTTCATAATAATCCCAAACTGGAATTAGCCAAGGCATCCATCATTAGAAAAATGAATAAGCATGTGGAAATACTTTCACATATTGTACTAATACCTAGCAGTAGAAAACCAACAGATTACAAATGCAATATCACAAATCAATTTTAAAGACATTATTCTTAATGACATAAATTTTACACAAAAAGTCTATACTGTGAGATTTCATTCATATGAAGCCCAAGAACAGGCAAAATCAATCCACAGCATGAAAAATCACTAAAAGAGTCATTACTTTGGAAGGTAAAAGCAATGTCTTACTGACAAGGGAATGTTCTGAGATGTTAGCTAAATTCAGTATCTTTATAGGAATTTAAGCTACACAAGTATATTCATTTGTCAAAATTCATGTAGTCTCCAGATTTGAGCATTTCATTGTAGGTAAATTGGATTTAAAAGGAAAAAAATACTATAAACAAATATTGAACTACAATC